>NC_058135.1:270103934-270126434 GCF_016433145.1 Gracilinanus agilis
CGCTTTAGGGTTAGCCAGCATTCTGCTTTTCGGCTGGGACAATGAGAAGGCCAGGGGGAGCCCAGGCTCTTGAGCTCAGCTACCCTAATCTAATTAGCTAATCTGAAGACTGCTTGAGGTTCCAGAGAGGACATGCTCAGCTCCAGTTTTATCGGGAGGCAATCTCAGTCTTGGATGGGATCCCATTTTCTGCATACTAATTCACTGAGGGCCCATGACAAAGACATTCCTCAAGAATTTGAAATGAGGCTTCAGTGCCCCTATCCCTTTAACTTTCTTTGTCACCCAAGATCTTTATGGCAACACTCTCCCATTTACTCTTTAAAAAAAACAAAAGACAAAAAAAAAACCCTTACCTTCAGTCTCAGTTTCAATTCTAAGATTCTAAGATAGAAGAGAAACAAAGGCTGGGCAATTAGGATTTAGCATGCCCTGGATCACACAACTAGGAGGTGTCTAAGGTCAAATTTGAATCCAGGTCTTTTGACTCCAGACTTAGCACTTTATTCACTGTGCTACCTAGTTTCCCCTCTCTTGTTTTTTTTCTCTTTTTAAAAAAAAACCCTTACCTTCCATCTTAGAATCAATACTATGTATTGATTCCAAGGCAGAAGAGTAGTAAGGGTGGACAATGGGGGTGAAGTGACTTGCCCAGGGTCACACAGCTGGGAAGTGTCTGAGGTCAAATTTGAACCTAGGACCTCCCGTCTCTAGGCCTAACTCTCAATCCACTGAGCTACCCAGCTGCCTCAGAACTACATTTTAGAGAGGGCAAATTGGGCCCCAAGGGACAGAGGTGATTTTCCTAAGATCAGAGTACTTATTAACCCCCAGGGCCAGGGTCTTTTCCACTGGCCATACTTTATTTCCTTTTAGCCTTTCAAATACTCTCATTCCTCCTCCTTGTCTCCACCCCAGGGTATCCCAAGGAAAGCCTGACTGCTCTCCTCTCTTCTCCCCTCTCCTTTCCTCTCCACTCTCTTTCTATCCTCCCAGAGTGGATTTATGGCTTTAATAATGCCATGTTTCTCAGTTGGCCTCCCATGCTGTTTAGCTTCCTCTAAAGATCCTTAAAATTAAAACACTAATCAGGAGTTTATATTTTCCCATCAGTCCTGCACTTCAGATAATGGGGGCTCTGTGGTTTCCGCAGTTCCCGTGGTGCCATGTGGCAAGGCCATATCTCCACTGGAAAACCTGGGCAAAGGAACAACATGAGAGAAACCAGGATTCCTTCTCTGCTCCTTTCTTCCAGTCATTACACAGGGATACATGTTGATGTTCCTGCCGTGACTTGCCTCCTTCCCACTCCAGCCTAAAGTTACTATCTTAGTATCACTCTATCTCAGTCCCTTCATCCATCAAATAGTGTACCATTTAACCTTGTTTTTGAATAGTCTGGGGGAAGGGAGAAGGTTTGGATCCCAAACTCTGACTTCATGAATGTGGGGAACTCCCAGCATCCAAATTCCATCTTTCAATGCAAGTAGCCAATTTCGCCTATGACTAATCATCTCGGAACAGAAGTCGTCCCCTTTTTGATGGCATAGATGTCTTTGGTGGTTTGGCAACTACCAAGGCCTATGAAAGGGATCCACTGGAGAAGGAAATGGCAAACCCCATGGATTGCTATCTAAACAACTGAACAACAAAAGCCTAGGAACCCCATCTCAGAATAATGTAATTATTATATAAATAACTGAAGGAAAGGCTCACTTTCGGTTAGTGAAAATCAAGTTGTATATCTTTTTTCCCCATCCAAGGTTACAGACCCCACCTTGGAATCTGTCCCTGTGGGCCCCAAGATAAGAACTTGCCTGAAGCAGGGTAAGGCACTTGTCACTTGATCATATAGCCCAGAGGTAAAACTTGGACCAAAGTCTTCTTGGTTCCAAGGCCAGACTTCTTTCTACTGTGCCTCAGAGCCTATATTGTAAAGAATAATGGGGAATGGTGGGAGGGAAGTGCAGGGAGACAACGATGGGTTAGTTCTTTCCCTTGCTCAGTGATTTCTCTGACTCTCAGTTACCCCCTTGAAAAATGAGGACGTTGTAGTAAATGATCCCTAAGGTTCCCTCCAGCTGTAAACTTCTGTGGGTCCACACCTATCACCCTCACTTCACCATCCAGGAGACTGTCCCCTCCTGAAGCAGTGGCCCAACGAGTCCAAGGAGAGGAGTTGGGGGCTTTCCTCCTCCCTGTGTTTCTGCATGAACAATCATGATTTCATGCCTTGCATCAAAAACATAAATAAGGACCATCTAGGATGCAAAGGACCCATTTGGGCATCATGGGAATCACTTCATTTGTTCTTCTTAATTGCCTGTGAAGTTAGTGGTTTCACTGTTATCATACCCATTTTGTAAATAAGTAAAACCAAGACTAGAATAGTGAGCTCCCCACCAATGGAAGTCTTTTAGACTGAGGCTGGATGACAGTTTGTTGGAGATGTCATAGAGGAGATTCCCATGCAGGTACAGGCTAGACAAGATACTATCATTTTTCACGTCATACTAAAGAATACACAGTGAAGGAAGGATAATGTTGAAGACTAGACCCAGATCTGGCATCCAGTAAGGAAAAAAAATCAATCCTGAATCCTCCATACAGGGCGCTATACTAGAAACTCCCTGGGGAGGTGAAGAGAGGAGACAAAACCACTGAGGACACTTCTTCATCACTACATGGTACCATGGCACTCATCATTTATCACTTCTCTTGGGTGCCTGCCATATTGGCCCTACTTCCTTTTCATTCCGTCTCCACATTACTGGTAATATTATCCTGATGATGAGAAGGTGGTTCTGTCCTCTAGCATCTAGCCTTGATACCTAACTGGCCCTTAAGGCTATTTCCTTATCATTGGACCCATGTAACTTTATACATTTCCCTGTAATTTGATGAGGCTTATGTTATGTAATGGTAAGAGTTGGGCCCCTTTCTGATAAACATTGCAAAGAGAGAATATACTGGGTGACTGAGTTACTTAAAAAATTACTTCTCTTCCCTTTCTGTGTTGCGCTTGCTAAAAAGTAAAATTTGTTGAAGTTTCTAGGAAGCCTGTTAATTTTTTTTTAATCATCAGGGCCTTATAAGAATGAAGACTGCAAAAATGCTCAGCCCCTGTTATTGCTCAGACTTGAATTAAGCAGACAAGTCCCTTTGGCCTTTCACAGTGCAGCATTAACATTTTCCAAGATGATTCAGCAAAACCAAAGGTCTTTGCCATGTCTCCCCTCTCTGCAGAGTGTTCTGTTCATGGGGATTGTCCAGCTTGTCCTTTTGATGTAAAATCAATATGTTTATGATCCAAGACCCCTTTAAAAAAAAGAGAAAGAAAGAAAAGCGAATAATTGGTGGTCTGAAGTTAGGAGTGAACGTGAGCATGTCCAGTCCAATAATTTAGCTCATTGGGCAAATTCTCAGCCCAGAAACTCTCTCTCCTTCCCTGACTCACAGACTCAAGGAATATCAATGCTGGAAGGACCTTTAGAACACAGGATGCTAGAACTGAAAGGGGCCACCAACTTTAACATAGAAAGTTAGTGCTGGAATGGGTCTCTGAATCAATCAGTCAATTAACATGCATTTATTAAACTCCTATTATGTGCCAGGCACTGTGCTAAGCATTCAAAACAATGTTTGAACTAGAAAAGATCTTAAAAATGGTTCTAGAATGTTGAAATAGATGTTCTCTGAGGTTTCTTCCAATTCTGACACTGCCATTGTCCAAAAATTGGGGAAGCCATTGGTATAATGTCCTCTAGCTAATTAATGACCAAGTCAAGCCTGATCTCCTCACTCCCAGTCCTTTTCTTTCCTCTGTTACTCTGTCTAGTATGGTCTAGCTCCTTGTGTTTTCTCTTCTCCGCACTGCCTCCTTTGAAGGGATAAATTCCTTCACATGCAGCCAATATTACCAGTCTATTAGAAAAGGTGTGGCTAGATAATTCACAATTTCATAGCCTTCAGTTGACCAGCCAGATGGACTGCAGATCTACCTGGGGTTCTCTGGCATCAGCCTTCCACCCGTCACCTCAGGACCCTTGTCCCTGGGCAGGACCCTAGTCTTCATCCCCATTCTCCTTTATGAGTTGTATCTCTTATTAGAAAATAAGCTCCTTGAGGACAAGAACTGTATGTGTATGTGTGTGGGTGTGTATGTGTGTGTCTCTCTCTCTTTTTTGTATATGTTTTACCACAAGTCTGGTTTAATTAAAGCATAGTAAAGGGTTTAATAAATTTTTTTCATTCATTGTGTCAATCATTTATTCATCCAATATTCTTCTTCTTGTTAGAACCTCTTGAACTAAAGGACCAACACCTAGAACCTAGAGATTGTCTATTGCCTGTTGGGTCCTCAAAGAGAAGAGCCCAGGCTTCCTCACCTTCTCCCATCAGTTCTACTTGACTACTCAAAGAGCTAAACAAGCCTTGGAATTGTATTTAAGACTCCAGTTCATAGCTTGCATTTCTGTAGTCTTTTCGATTTCCTTACAACAGTCCTGTGACTGTTGTAGTATCCAGATTATTATTCCCACTTGACCGATGATGACATTGAACCTCAGAGATACTATGTGAGTCATTCCTCTTGATGACTGTGTTTAAGCCACAATCTGAAGCCAATCAGAGCCAGTGGTTTTTTCAGAAGGTGACTAGATACATATATCTCTCCTTCCCCACCAACACAATCATTACTTTTGCTGGAAAGGGAATGGAGCGAAGGGCACAAGGGGAGGAGGAGGACTTCTGCTTTGGAGCCAACCGTCTGTGAGAAGATAGGAGACTAGATCATAGATCTCAAGGCCCTACTCAGCTCTGAGTTCTAAAATAGCCAATGAAGTGTGTAGCTAGGCAGGAATGCCCAAGATGGGATATAGGATAACATGGGTGTGGGATAACAGGGTCACAGAACCCCAAGCCAAAGAACTTAGATGTGGGTTGGGAGAAGGTGATACATGTCAAGGTGATTTGTCCATGAGAACATGTCTAACAAGTATCAGAGGTGAGGGTCAAACCCTGATCTCCTATTCCAAGCCCAGGATGTTCAGTGCACCATGCTCCCTCCCTCCCTAATCCTCAAACACAACCTAATTTTATACAAGACTAAAGCATTTTCATTATGAATCTCCATAGTTAATAATAGCCTGGTTATAGTAATATCTCATACATTTAAAGTATTTTGCAGATACAAAGCGCTTTGCATGCATTATCTCATTGGCTCTGATGGCAACTTCAGCCTAAAGAAATACAGCCCTAATCCTGTGAGTCATACTTTCCACTTTTATCAATTTGGTACAGCTTCCCAAGTTACCTTTTTTTTCTCATTTAGAACTGGCCTTAATGTCCTTCAGTCTGTAGGCTTTTAATTTAGATGAAACCATAAATTTAAAGCTATAGAACTTGGACTTAAAAGGAGGCTTAGAGGTCATCTAATCAAATCTCCACCTTAAAAAAAAATTGGTCCCAGAGTGACTTACCCAAGGCCCATTGGGTTATAAGAAGGAGAGCTGGTCTTCAAACCCAAGTCATTTGACTCCATATCTATGGTTTTTTCACCCCACTGTCCTAAGCTCCTTAATCAATTGCCCAGCTTGAATGCCTTTGGGCACATTGCCCAGGGTTCCTTACTACCCATCTATGATCTTACACATTTCTTGCAAAGTGTACATCTGTGTTTACAGGGAAAACTTATTGTTTTTGTGTTCAAAGAAAATGCCTCGATCCACTCCATTGATAAGATGTATGTGTGTGTGTGTATGTGTGTGTGTGTGTGTGTGTGTGTGTGTGTGTGTGTGTAGATATAGATATAGATATATTTTTATAGAGCAAGTGGCCCTCACACTAAGAAGGGTTATGTTCCTGGAAAAGGCAATGTACATTGAAAAATGTAAATCAAATCTGATATTCTTGTGGGATAAGTGTAGAAAGGAAGTTATATTCCTGACTAAGACTGCCATGCACAATTACCCTGGTCCCATACACTCATGTCATTTTAAAATCAGGTGCTATGACTTGGGTAAAGACATAAATGGCATGCTTGTCAAATTTGCATGACACAAAGGTTGAAGTAGCTAATAATGAGTTGGATCATATAAACAGGACCAAATGGACCAAATCAGACAGAATGCAATTCAAAAGGGATAAATGTAAAATTTCATGCTTAGGCTTAAATAATCAATTTCCTGAACCCAAAATGGGAGAGAGAGAGAGAGAGAGCTAGATAACACTTCCTATAAGACAGCTGTCTGTGGTTTAATGATCTTCAGGCTAAATATGAGCCATAACTGTGGGAAGGAACCCAAAACAACAAGTGCTCTGGTAGACTTCTTTAAGGGAGAGACTGAGTGTTCAGAACTAAGATCTCTTTAAAACCATTATTTTCTAAACTACGCCTAGAGCTCTGTGTTTAGTTCTGGGGCATCGTTTTGAAGAAAAACATAAAGAGGTCAAAGCAGGTCCAGACAAGGGTGACCAGAATAGTGAGAAAACCAGATATCATGCCATGGGAGGAACAACTAAAAGAATGAAAGAATGAATGAGTGAGTGAGCGATGAAGCATTTATAAGGTCCTTACTATGTCCACTATGCTGTGACCTGGGATACAAATAAGAAAGTAAAACAGCACCTGGTTTCTGGAAACACATTCTAATGGGGGAGATAACACTCGTGGATAATTTCACATATAGGTCAGATGGAAGGGTCTTGCAGTCCTTAATTAATCAAGCAATAAACATTTTTTAAGCACCTACTTCCAGGTTCTGTGCTAAGTGCTGGAGATAACTAAATGAGGTAAAAGACAATCGCTTTCCTCAAGGAGCTTACAATCTACTGCATGAGACAACATGCAAACAGATATATACAAAACAAGTGATATATAAGATAAATAGGAAATAATGAAGAGAGAGTGAGCACTGGAATTAAGAAGGGTTGGGGAAGGCTTCCTGTAGAAAGTGGAATTTTAGCTGAGACTTAAAGGAAGCCAAAGAGTTTGGTTATAGCAACAAAACAGAAGTCATTCTTCTTCTTTAATGTCATTTCCCCTGATAAAATGATGCCAGTTTTCTATTGTTGAGTCATTTAATAGGCCAAGGACTTTGGTGGCCAGAGTTTTCTGTCCTGGGTCCTCAGAAGGTGTGGCAACTAGTGCTTGGGTTCCTGACCAAGCAGCCAAGTGGCTAAGTGGGAAACTGCAAAAAAAAGTAAATTTCAATATGGGGGAAACTTCCTAAAAAAATTCATTCTTTCCAATTAGCAAACATTTGTTTTCTCTCCTTTCCATTTGCCCTTGTTCCCTACTTCATGCCTCTTAACAGTCTGAACTATCCAAAACTGGAATGGACTGCCTTGGGGGATGATAAGTTCTTCCTCACTGGAAATCTTCAGGCAAAAGCTGTTTGACCTCTCTTGGGCTGAATATCTTCTGAGTTCTCTTCCAATACCTTCAGGAATCATAAGCCTTAGATTCAGTGGGACCTCAAAGGGAATGGAGTACGAGCTCCTCTCTTGACAGCTGAAAAACCTGAAGGTCAAAAAAGGCAAAGGTTGCCTAAGGTCACTTAGGTAGCAAGGGGATGAGCCAGAATTTGATCCCAGGTCCTCCGGGTCTTACCATTACAATATCCTTCTTACACTTCTTTAATATGCCAACATGGTATGCAATTTGAAGCTTCATAAAGTATGTGGGAATCAATTAAACAGGACAACAGAGAAGCCAAGTGCAGAAACCTCCTCGAGGGCTTTTTGAGACCCCAGCCCTGGGATGTTCACAAGCTCCCTTCATCTCCTCTTTGTATAGTTCCTTGTCACAAGCACAGCCAACCAGAAACCAAGGTGCTGGTCCTTCTGTTTCATCAGAGGCTGGGATCCATCTGCTTAGAACTGAATAGGTGCCATATGTTCCTTTATGTGCTGCCTTTCATCACTGTATTAAGGTTTATAAAGGGTTTTCCTTACAGTGTCTCTGGGAGGAGGGGGAAATCCTTGAATTACTTACCTTTTAGAGTCAGAAAGGCTCTCAGGATCATTCATTGAAGGCTAGAAGAAGCAGAGCTGGGATTCAAACCCAGGGCCCCTGGATCCATATCCGGTGCTCTTTCTTTCCAATGAACCTATTCACACCCAGAGGAATTTTAAGTCATCAAAAGCTGGCTTAATGGAAAAGTGCTGCCACTGAATCCTTCAATTGAATTTTATTTGGATTATTTTCTCCTTGAAGTCTCCCAGTACTTAATTCCAAAGCTAATCTCTGATTCTGGACTTTTAATGGGCCATCCAGGCAATGACAACCACATTTCATCAGCTGGTAACAAGGCCTGTTCATGCATTGACTTCACCGTTGTAGATGTTCATTCTTCATCTACTTTCCCCCTTCTCACTTAAAGCCTGTCATTTGCTCATTAAGAATTCCTTTCTTTTCAAACTTCTGTTCTTCTTTCCAGTTGGCCTGCCTCTCGGTCAAGTTGAACTGCTCTCTTTCATTCCCATTAACTAGCTTTGTGCCATTCACTTGAAATCCAGGGAACTGGGAGCCAAGTGTCCGACCTCATTTGTCTCCATTGTTCTCTGGTTTTTATTGTTCTTGCAAATACAACTCAGGGAAAGGTGGGGTAGGAGCCATTCCTTCTACCAATGAGACCTAGAAGGTCAGAACTGGAAGAAACTCTGGAACCTAGAATATCAGAACTGGAAGAGACCTTAGAACTGAAAACATTACAGCAGGAAGGGACTTTTAATCAAAGAATTCAGAATGTTAAGAGTTAGGAAGGGCACGTTGCTTGGTAAATAGAACATAGACTATTAGAGCTAGGAGATACCTTACAACATAGAATGTCACTGGTGAGACGGGGGTGTCTAATCTAGACCTTAGGATGTCAAGTTTGGAAAGCACTTTAAAATGTCAGAGCTGGCACAGAACAGAGAACACAGAAAGTCAAAGACCCTACATGTCACAAAACTCAGACCTAGTGAAGAAAAACAACTTGTCCCAGATCTCAAAGACATGGTAGAGCTTAGACTAGAACCTTCTTCTTCTCATTCCCTGCCAGTCTCTTTCAAGGAAATCTTGCAATGTGTTTGACTTCCTTCTTCCCCTCTTTTGCTGTTTTTATGATTTTTTTAAACCCTCACCTTCCACCTTAGAATCCATACTATGTATTGGTTCCAAGGCAGAAGAGTGGTAAGGGCTAGGCAATGGGGGTTAAGTGACTTGCCCAGGGTCACACAGCTAGGAATTGCCTAAATTCAAATTTGAACCCAAGACTTCTCATCTCTAAATTCATTCCATTATAAAGGAAACATATTGAAATAAGTGTTTGAGGCCAGATTGGAACCTAGGACCTCTCGTCTCTACACCTGGCTCACATTCCACTGAATTACCCAGCTACCCCCTGTTTTTATTGTTTTCTTTAGCAATCTAGATCTTTCTCCTTCCAGCCTTGTATTGTACAAGTTTTTCGAGATATATTGGTTGAAGATAGTTCCCTGAGAAGGACAAACAGAAGTTTCATTCATTCATTCATTCAATAAGTATTTATTAAATGCCTAATCTGTGCCAGACACTCTTACATGATGGTGACACAAAGACAAAAATGAAATCAGTCTCTGCCCTCAAGGAACTTATATTCTACTTGAGAGAGGCAGGCAAGCATTTGGGGAATGGGGGAGAATAAGGCATACACTAATAATGAAATACAAAATATATACAAACTAATTTAATGTGTCATCAGCGGTGGTGGGGAGGGCCCAATAACCATGGTTAAGGGCAGGCGAGAAGTATGTTGGTTAGTAAGCACGAGAGAGATGGGGGTGATGCCAACTGCATTGCCAGGCAATTCTGGGGGGCCCATTTTTTTCAGAGATCCATAGCCTAGACGGCTCCCTCCTGCAAATGGAGCTCTCCAAAATGAGTGTCCTCAGACTACAAACTAACTCAGCATCTCATCTTCCCCCTGGAATCACAAGTCTGTTTTCATTATAAACCTACAAGCCACGCAAGCCCCTGAAGGCATGTAAACGAACTCCCTGGTCCAGAAGATTTTTAAATTTACCTTGTAAACTTGCCAGTCAGAGCTGACAGGAGAGATGGGCTGTCAGGAGGGTGGCTTTATAAAGGAGACGGGGATTCAGCTGTGATCAATCACGGGTGGCAACTTGCCAGACTGCGCCAGGGAAGGGGCCTGAGGAGGGGCCAGTTAAGAAACCATGTTAGGAGATGATGTTCTAGTCTGAATGTTGGGTCACACAACAGTGTTGTCTTGGATGTTAATGTTGCAGGACAGGATGCCATATGGGTGGGGGAAGAAAGAGAAGTAAATGGATGCCTGCTATATCTGAAGATAAGACAGTATATTAAGAAGGGTCCAAGGGGGCAGCTGGGTGGCTCAGTGGCTTGAGAGCCAGGCCTAGAGACGGGAGGTCCTGGGTTCAAATGTGGCCTCAGATACTTCCTAGCTGTGTGACCCTGGGCAAGTCACTTAACCCCCATTGCCCACCCTTATCATTCTTATGTCTTGGAACCAATACACAGTATTGATTCCAAGATGGAAGGCAAGGGTTTAAAAAAAAAAAGGAAAAAGAAGAAGATGAAGAGTCCAATTGAAGGATAATTAGTGGAGAGGGACCTCAGGAGGGTCCACAGTGGAGTGGGAAGTACTCAGACCTAATTCTGGGGGTCCCATTGTTTCAGAGACCCATAGCCTAGACGGCTCCCTCTTGCAAATGGAGTTCTCCAAAGTGAGTGTCCTCAGACTATAGACTAACTCAGCATCTCATCTTCCCCCTGGAATCGCAAGTCTGTTTTCATTCTAAGCCTGTGAGTCATGAAAGTGGGTCAGTAGTCAGGAGTCAGAAGATTGAGGTTCTACCACTTTATGCTGTGTGATCTTAGCTAGGCTTCCATCTCCTATCAAATGATATAATCGAGCCCTACAAATAGCAACTGGAAGGCCCCTCGGAGACAGTCTAGCTCTGTGCACAAAGTATTGGGGGCTTTATAAATGTGAGTGGAATTAAATATTGTACCAACTTATTTAATTTTATTTTTTTAAAACTTTTAACTTCTGTGTATTGATTCCTTGGTGGAAGATTGGTAAGGGTGGGCAATGGGGGTCAAGTGACTTGCCCAGGGTCACACAGATGGGAAGTGTCTGAGGCCGGATTTGAACCTAGGACCTCCTGTCTCTAGGCCTGACTCTCAATCCACAGTACCAACTTATTTTAGAGAAAAAAGAAAAAACCAAAAGGCCAAAGAGATCGGGATTTGCCTGACATCACACAAGTAGGAAGTAGCAAAGTTGGAATTTGAACCTGGCTCCTTTGACCCCATCATCCAGTACTCATTCTGCAACACCATTTAGATACTGTCTTCCCCACTAGACTGGAGGCCTCTTGAAGGCAGAGCCTATCATCTCATCGTTGCCTTTGTCTCTCTGCTGAGAAAAAAGCCCAGAGCATTAATAGGTATTCCGTCAATATTGGTTCAATGGATTGCTATTATAGAACAGAATCCTTTTCACCCTCTCGCCAAAGTTCTCAGGAGTGTGTAAATGGCAAAGAAGCAAGCAACTGGAACTGACTGGTTAGATGTTGGGGGCCTGGATATCCAGAAAGCAGGATGATTGGCCCTTTAATCGCTGAGGGCTGGCCCTCTTCCGAATTCCTCTTTGAACATCTCAGTTGCTTAGAAGAAGTAGAGAATTAGCTTACCATCTATTCTGTAACGCTCTTTGATACTGACTGTCTTTCGGATATACAGCAATGTGTATTCAGCCACCGCAACTTAATTAGATTCAATTTGTTAAACTAAATTATTAAAGACTGATTTGGAAAGATTCTCTTGTCTTTGTCCCATCTGGTTCCACTGTTTGCTCAGAAAACCTATTTGGAATCACACCATAAAGATGTAGTAGGCTTGCTCTCTTCCTCCCACCCCCAGGGCATTTCAGCTGGGTTTCTTCATTTAATCTTCACCAGTAAGGCATTGATCTGATGAGAGGCCTGAGCTCTATTCCTCTCTCCACCACTAAATCATGTGGGCAAATGACCTCACCTCTCTAGCCCTGGTAGCCTTTATTTTTCCAAAAATGGGGAAGAGAACAGAAAATCTCTAAGATCTTGTCAGCTCTGACATCTATTATTATAAGGTCTTTCCAGTACTTACACCTTGTGTTCTAAGGCCCCTTCCACGTGTTATATTCTGTGTTCTAAGGTCCTTTGCAGATGTAATATTCAATCTTCTAAGGCTCCCTCTAACTTTGGCATTCTCAGGCACCCCCCACCCGAACTCTGATGATCTAGGTTTGGGGGAACCTGCCACTCTGATCTTTTATAGTCCAAAGACCATCCCTCCCAACTTTGACAATGTGTTCTGAGGTCTCCTCCAGCTCTGACATTCTATGTTATGAAGTCCCTTCTGGTTCTAGATGTCTTTGAATATTGACATCCTTTGTTCTAGAGTCTCTTCCATCTCCAACACTCTATGTTGGTGTAATCCCTTCACCCTCCAATATACAATATGAATTCGCTTCAGGTCTTTGGGTGGTGGATGGAAAGAGGTCCCCATCAATGAAACAGATGCTCGTAGAATACGAGGAGCTTTTTGGTGGCCAAGAAAGAGACCAGAAGGAAGTTGTAAGGGCAGCCAAGAAAAGAGCTTGCAGAAAGCATAGACTGGAACACTGATAGAACAGAGACAGTAGGAGGATTCAAAACCCAGGACAGAAGGAAAAACCAATTGCCTGTGACCTTAGTGCTGTCCAGAACTGTGTGGTTGAACTGTCATTTTTGTCGCTTGACTGTTTATTTTCATAACACATCGTGGTAATGGAGCATTGTCTGGAAGCCACGGGGAGCCCTCGGACATCAGGGACTTCTGGAGTGGAATCATGTTGGGCAGAGTCATAACTAGACTGTGTGACTGGAGCATGGCCTTGGCACCAGGACACTTTGGCACCATATTTCTTCATCATGGCAGGCTGCCTGTCACTCTTCCTCTGTGGTGCCAGTGACCCTGCTTCCTGTCCTGACCTAAGCTTCAGTCCCCAAGATCCCAGTGCCATAACGCCCCTTTAAGAGGCCACTGTTAGAGAAGTGCTTGGCCCCAACTTAAGAAGAAGCCTCCTCCTCTGGGGCTCCCTGCTGGTTCAGAGATTCTTTGTTGGAAGAGGCAGGATGTATGGTACAGTGCTAAGAGCATTGGGCTCAGCATCAGGAAGCCTGGGTCTGAACCTTAATCTTGGGTGCACCATTTGACCCCTCCACATCTTAGTTTCCTGACCTAGAAAAATGGGTAGATAAACAATCATTGTGGGGGCACAAACAACTTAATACACAAAGCAGGTATTTGTGAACCTTAAGACTTGATCTTGAGCAGTCAGTCACTTAAGACACTTCCCTGCATCTGGAGAGGAAGAAGTATCTGCCCGAGTAAAAAGAGCTCTGGACACAAGATCAGAAGAGCCTGGTTCGAATCCTGCTCCTGGCCTTTATAGCTAGGCAAAGTTATTTTATTCCTCCCTACGTGCTTCAATTCCCTCCATCTGGAAAAGGGAGATGACAGCACCTCCCCTCACCTTCCCAGGGTTATTGGGAGAATCAAATGAGTAAAGGGCTGCGAAAGCACCTCCTGTTGTTAAAGTGCTGGGTCTGAATAAAGGAGAAGACTAGAGATAGCGAAGTGATGAGGCTGCCAGCAAATCAGGAGTATTTTTGTTTAAACCTCTGTGTCACTGGGGAGCAGAATCACAAAGGTGTCTGGTCACCACCTAGAACACATGGCTGCCACAGTGTGATGGAGTGGAAAGATCATTGAGTTTGGAGGCAAAGGTTCTGGGTGTGAATCCCCGTATGACTGCTCACTCTCGAAGTGGATGGGACCCTAAAATGTGGGATATCAGAACTAGCAGGGGCCTTAGAGTATGAAATGTTAGAGCTGGGTGGAACCTTAGAACATGGAATGTCAGAACTAGAAGAGGCCTTGAACCATGGAATATTAGAGCTGAAAGAGACCTTAAAACATGGAATATCAGAGTTAGAAGTAACCTTGGAGCATGGAATGTTAGAACCTGAAAGGACCTTAGAACTTGGAATGTCAGAGCTAGAAGGGGCCTTGGAGCGTGGATTGTTAGACCTGGGAGGGACCTTAGGGAATAAAGGACACACAGTATCAGAGCTGGAAGGAATTTTTTTTAAGCAAATACGTGCTTTTACAGGTATCAGGAAAGCCCAGCAAGGCAGCCTCTTCCACTGATGCCAACTGCCATTGGGTCAGAAAGTCTTAGGGAGTTATCTAGCACCCTGAAAGATAGAATGATTAAGTCCAGGAGTCATATAGTCAGGCGTGTGGCTCTTGAACCCAGGTCTTGACTCCAAGGCCAGCATTCTATCCACTCATTGCCTCTCCAAGAAGTTTCATCTAATGCTGTCCTTTCAGTTTTAGAGATGAAAATGGGTACGGGCTAAATCTCTAAAGTTACACCCCTTGACCTCAATCTTGGGGACTTCTCATTTAGATATCTCTTTGTCTCAAGCCCCGACCCAGCATATTCCCTGGGAACATTACAATTTATCTAGGTCTCCATAACAAAAAGAACAGGGTCCGCAGCCCCCATGTAAGCACTTAGAAAAAACAAAACAAAACATAAAATAGGTTTTATTTTCTAAACCAGAAAACACAAAGAGCCTCTACCTGAACCAAGGCTATCAAGCCAACCCCACTTCCCTCTCCAATGGGCCTCTCTTCCCTGAGGTCTCCTCTAGTACAGCCCTCCAGACTTCTGCCGTCTTCCCTTCTCTAGGCATGAGTCTTTTTGTCAGTAAGGTGAGACCAGAGAGGCTTCAGCTTTATCCACCATCTCAGCAGCTGCTGTGACCTGGCCTCTATACCTACCTCTCTTCCACCTCCTCATTGCCAACAAGGACACTGTTTGCAACCTTCCTTTCCGGTGCTCATTCTCTCCTGCTGTTTGTTGATCGCCAACCTACACACTCATTGCCCTCCACTGGGTTTATCACAACTGGTTTCCCAGGAAAGCTCAATATCATCACAAATGGAGAATTGAGACTTCTGGTAGGAGAAAGGCAGCAAAAACAGAGGAAGGCCTTTGTGCTGGCAACCCTGTAAATATCCATCTCATCCCAAGAACAAGAGAAAAGGAAATTGTGACAGGGAATCAGCAAATCTACAGAAGCAGATTTTCCCTTTGGTGGGTCCTGTCTTCTTTTCCTCGATTTCCTCCAAGCTTTGGCAGATCTTGGGCACTGTGGGAAGCTGTCCGTCCCCAGAAGCTGATGAAAAAATTAAAAATAAAGATCGACTTTCCATGAAGAAAATCTAATCTGACAACACTAGTCATTCAAACCAGGTTTACTTAGCAGATTGCAAATTTGTTTGTCTAAAGGGGGTGTGGAGCAGGGGAGGGGGAATTACCATCTTGTCAAAGAGTTTAGGGAAATATGTTTGGCTTGGCAAAGTTTTCATTCCTGCAGAAGCTTCCCCCTCAGTTACTCTGGGTGAGTTTTTCCCTCGAGCATTTTTGTCTTCAACGTTAGTGTCCATCTGTCTAGACAGGGTGTCCTTTGGACTGGAACCAGGGCTAGAAGTCTGTGAGGTCTGCATCTCATGCATCCATTCAGTTGAGTTCCAGTCAATTTAAGTAATCAACCCCTAATTAAGTGTCACCTTTATACAAGGTTCTCTGGGGAACTGGGAAACAAAGGTCGCTGAATCATAGAGATAGACCTGTAACAGACCTATAGAGGCCATCTTGTTCAACCCCCTTGTTCTATAGATACGTGGAACCTTAGAACGTGTAACTTCAGAGCCGGGAGAGAGGTCAAGCAAAGGGAAGTTATGGTCACACAGCTGGCCAGTGTCAGGAATCAGGTATGAGCCCAGACTTCTGACTCTAGAGGCAGTAGTCTCTTCATGCCCTAAGACCATGTTGGTGAACCTATGGCACATGTGCCAGAGGGGTCTGTTCCCCTCCCCTTCTCCACTGTGCCTGAAGGCACTTCTCCCATCACCTGCCCCTCTACACAGCAGCCCAGTGGGAGCACTTTCTCCCTGCCCGGTCTGAGGTAAAGCTAGAGGCTCACATGCAGCATGAGGACTGCAGTTTGGGTACTCGATCTCTAAAAGGTTCACTATCACTGCCTTAAGGTGTTTGTTTTTTAGCCCTTTAGCACACTGTATGTACGATTCTACCTTCAGTAAGATACACAGTCCCTGTGAAATAAGGCATTGTTGGCACTTAATTATATCATCAGCATCCCCAGATTCTAGCACAGGGCTTTGAAAAAGGTAAGCACTTACTCTGTACTTGCAGGATGGAAATGAGGATTGGGCTCGCTGGGAGGGACCTTTGAATATAGAACGTGGGATTTTCAAATTGACATCTTTTGTTTTTATATCATCCTCATTTCCAAATATATCCCTCTTCTTTCCCTACCCAGAGAGCCACTCTTGTAACAGAGAAAAGGGATGAGGGTGGGGGACCCACAAAAGCAATTCAACAAAGGTAACCAGTATTCTGGTTACAATATTCTACATACACAGTGCCCTACCTCTGCAAAGAAGAGAGAGGTACATTTTCTTCTCTTATTTCTAGGATTATCTTGTTCATTCCATAACAACACAGGGAGGTATGATATTAAAGTTGGGAAGGACCCTCAAGATCCTTTATTCTAGGAGAAGCTAGATGACTCAGTGGATAGAGATCCACAATTGGAGATGGGAAATCATGGGTTCAAATCTGGCCACAAACACTTCCTAACTGTGTGACTTTGGGTAAGTCATTTGACTCCCAATTGCTTAATCTTTATCACTCTTCTGCCTTGGAAGCAATACTTAGTGTTGATTCTCAGACAGAAAATAAATTAAGGGTTACATTAAAAAAAAATCTGATTGATGAACAAATGGGCCCAGAGAGGGAACATGACCTTCTCTTGGTCACACCATGAATTATAGAAAGAACTAGGACCAGAACCCAGAGTCTTCAGCCTAAGAATGTTCTTTCCATTATACCACTAAATGATATCCTTTATACAGCATGTGCAGGTACCGTCAGAAAATCCTTCATGAGGACACATTTGGTCAGTCAGCTACTTCCTCTTTCATGAAGACAGCAGCCCCAAGCTTTACTCCTCACATACCTCTACCCTCCTGGGTCTCCTCCTCCTCCCTGTCTTAGACTCTCCTCATTCACCTCTATCCTCCTGAGTCTCCTGGGTCTCCTCCTCCTCTTTGTCTGAGACCCTCCTCACTCACCTCTACCTTCTTGGGTCTCCTTCTCCTCCCTATCTGAGACTTATCTCACTCACTTCTACCCTCCTGGGTTTCCTCCTCCTCCCAATCTGAGACCCTCCTCACTCACCTCTACCTTCCTGGGTCTCCTCCTCCTCCCTGTCTGAGACCCTCCCTCCTCTCTCATCTCTACCCTCCTGAGCTCCTTCTCCCTGTCTGAGACCCTCCTCACTCACCTCTACCCTCCTGAGCCTCCTCCTTCTCCCTGTTTGAGACTCTTCTCATTCACCTCTACCCTCCTGGGTCTCCTCCTCCTCCTCTCTCTACCACCATTCTTAATCAGGTCCAAGAATCAGCAGGTAGTATAAAAAAGGTTTTCAGAAAAAAAATAAATGATGAAGTAAAGTGTGGAGATGGAGAGAGAGGGAGGGGTAGGTATTAACTAGGAACAGAAAAAAGAGTGAGCCTTAAAAGAAGATAAGAAGGGAAGGATAAGCCAGGGGGCATGGTGGGAACACAGGCTGTTTTGTTGCTTCTTCTGGAAACTCCAGGCAACTTGGGATGAGGCTTCATTAAATTGGGCCTTGTTTGTGAGTCCAGTACATCAGGGTGAAGGGGTATTTGAAGTTAGGGAAGCAGTGAGCTGCCTAATGATGGAGTAATTAGAAAGCCCAACCTTGCAGGATCTGGGGAAATTGATTTGCTCGGTGCCATTTTTCCTAATGAGAGTCATGAATCCGTGTTTGCCATCCTGTCCTGACTCTCCCTCCCCACAGCGAATGAAGGAGATGGCATCATTACAGACTGTGCTGTCATCCAGATCAAGTTCCTGGGGCCATGGGGTTGGGGGCGGAGAGGGGGGATGTGGGAGGGGATGGCTTCCATTTGGAAATGCCCTTGGTGAAAGAGGTCACCAGTATTCAGAGCTGAGGAACGAGTGTATTTTCTAGCACTTGTCTATGGCTAGCTCCCAACTGTGGAGGGAGTAGGGTGGGGAGGGGGAGGAATGGAGGGAGGGAGGAGGCTTCCATGCACTTCAAAGAGTGCCAGACAAACAGTTTATTGCCAGCAGAAAGACAATTCCTTGGTTGCTTTCTTTACAAGAAAAAAAAAGGGATAAATAAAAGCTTCCAATTAAAATGAAAACTTAATTGTTTTCACATACTGGCTTTCACGAGGCTTTAACTGAAATGAAAGGGAATTATGTAGGGAAAAAACTATGGTGTATGCAACAGGGCACAGCTATATGGTATATAATATAGGCCAGAAGGGCAGCTACAGTGCACACATTGTTGGAGAGAATGAGGAATAGACAGCTATCGTGGATGTTCTTCCAAATTAATGTGTTCAATTCTTTCAAATCTGGCCTCAGACACTTCCCAGCTGTGTGACCTTGGGCAAGTCACTTGATCCCCATTGCCTACCCTTATCACTCTTCCACCAAGGAACTAATACACAGAAGTTAAGGGTTTAAAAATATAAAAAAACAAAACAAAACAAAACAAAACAAATTAATGTAAGCTCCATGGGAGAAAGGACTGTTTCATTTTTGTCCTTGGAACCCCAATGCCTAGCACAATCCTTGGCAAGCAGTAAATGGTTTTGGCTGATTGATTTCATCTTATCTGTTGATACATCAGGGGGAGACAGGGATTGTGTGTGGACTGAGGGTACAGAACCCAGACCACCATACCTTCAAGGGATCTTGGAACAGAGAATACCCAGACTAGAAAAAAATATAAAAGCATACAAGGTAAAGATCAGCTGGGACTTTAGAACATAGAACAGTTGATGTGTGAGCTAGGAGGGACCTCAGGACACATAGGATGACCTCCTCGTTCTACAGATCCATCTCATGGCCCATATCAACTCTGGATTTATAGTCCGAGCTCAGGCTCAAGGGGCTTCTCTAAACATTTTTATTTGGCTAATTTCTATTTCAGGAATTGAAGAGGACATCAAAGTTGTGCCCATGGGTGACTGGAAGGATAGAGGTAGCCTCTGTGGTTATAGGAAAGCTCAGAAAAGGGATGGCTTTGGGGAAATGATCTTGAGTTCTCTTTTGTACATGTGGAGTTCAAGTTGCCTGTAGAACATTCAGTTTTAAATGTCCAGGAAGCAGTTAGGACTGGAGGTCAAATGAGAAATTAGCGCTGGAACTATAGATCTGGGAGTGAATTGCAGAGAGATGGTCATTGAACCTATGAAAGGAAGGAAAAGCACATTTATTTGATTGGTTGATTGTTTATAGTTTACTCTGTGAAAGCATAATGCTAGGCTTTAGGAATACAACTACAAGCAAAAAGAAAGATAGTCCCTGCCATCAAGGCGCTTATATTCTAACAGGAGGAAAGACAACATAAAAAAGGCAGCCGAAAGGGATAGCTCTTGAAGAGAGCATGGTTTTGAGGAAGCTAGGTAGCTCAGTGGATACCATGCCAGGCCTGGAGTCAGGAGGAGCTGAGTTCAAATCTGATGAAAGGAAGGAAAGAAGGGCTGGATGGATGGATTGCTGGGTGGGTGCACTGTTTAAAAGTCCAGAAGCCTGAAACAGGACTGGGAGGAGAATAGAACCTATGTTTTGATTGTTGAGGAAGCTGGACACTACTCGTTTGAATGAGCATCTGTATGGTAGTACACACCTGATGACTCCCACATCTAGCAGGGAAGGGATTGTCCCCCAAGGCCAGCCAGTCCTCCTCTGGACCCCATAAACCCTGCCTTTCTGCCCTCAGGAAGCTGATGCAATCTTGGACAGAGTATACAAAAACATGTAAGGCATAGCCCCTTTCATGGGCTGCCTTCTCTTCTCTCCCCATATTTAAGGAGTTCTGATCATTGCTGTTCATTTCCTTTCCTTTCCAAAAAAAAAGTCAGAGGCCCTAGTTTCAAATTCCAATCCTGTCACTATCTGTGGGACCTTAGGCAAATCGTTTAATTTCCCTGGACCTCAACTTCCTTATCTGACAAGGGAAGGCATTGGAATAAATGACACTGTTGGGGGCTC
Source organism: Gracilinanus agilis (assembly GCF_016433145.1). NCBI lineage: Eukaryota > Metazoa > Chordata > Mammalia > Didelphimorphia > Didelphidae > Gracilinanus > Gracilinanus agilis. The sequence continues at coordinate 270,124,184 of NC_058135.1, forward strand.
TTCCATAATTAGTTCTGAGATCCAATAATTATTAATTCACTCATTTACTTGTTCACTCACCCACTCATTCATTCACCAAAATTTTGATAAACACCTGACATGTGGAAGGTCTTATACCAGAGAAATTCAAGGGGGATTCAAAGCCATATAAGAAAAGGCCTCTTCTCTTCTCTGTGGAGAAGACCAAAGCTTAGTGCTCTGACATTCTAGGAGATGAACTAGACTGCAGAGTTTTGCTCTACCTTACAACTCACATGGGAACTCAAGGAGAATTAGGGACTTCAGAAAACCTCTCTAAATTAGCCTAGATCCATGGGCCCAGAATAGGAAAGAGATGAACCCAGAGTAGAAAGAGCCCTGTTCCTTCCTTGTCCACCCGTGGGTATGTCATTTAAGTTAGTCTTGGTTTTCCCATGAAAGAGGTTAGACACAATGACCTCTAGGGTCTCCCCACATCCACGTTACAAAGGCTGATTAGAAGAAGAAGAACCACTCCTATCTCCAGATCACTTCTTGGTTCACAAGGGACTTTCCTCATAAGCTCACAGATCCAGAACAAGAAGGGCCCTCAGAGGCATCCGCCTCCTTTTGTAGATGAGGAGACAGAAGGCATGGAGTTCAAACAACTTACCCAAGGTCACCCATGCATTACAGCCCCATCTTAAAGAGGTAGACACAGAGGTGAAGAGAGATGAAGTGACCTGCCCATCTAGGAAGTGTCACACATGGGATTTCAACTCAGGACTCTTCATTTCAAAACCAGCTTTCCTCCCATTCTATCATTCCAGGGTCGAGTCTAACCTTTCATAGAGTGCAGAAGAAGAAAGCCACCAATGGCAATCCTTTATATGTCTCGGAAGAGTGATCCCATTCCTCCTGTCACATTCCTATCCAGCCCCAGAAACCATGGAACATGGGAAGAGCCAGTAAAATCTCTGTATTCTGATAAGCCTGATAGGGATCCCAGGAAATTCATAGTATGATAGGATTATAGCTTTGCATCTAGAAAAGACCTCAGTGAGTCCCTTTCACCAGTCTGATAAAGCCTATAAACCCCCTCTCAGAATCATGATTATAAGAGCATAAAATCAAACACAAAGGATCGTGAAGGAAATCAATTATCTTGAAAGGTGATTATTATTTTTTTAAGTTCCCAGACAACAAGGGAAGATCTCCTAACCTAGACCAACCCTTTTATGTTACATAAAAGGAAACAGAACCAACTAGTATCCTAGCTTTCGAGCTAAAAGATGGCCCAGAGGCCCTCTAGTCCAATGCCATCATTTTCCAATGGCTTTTCAGGGCATCCTCTGATGTGGTGACTGTGAGTGGAGAGGAAGGGGTGGATACAAGAAATGAGAGTAAGTAGAAGAGTTAGGATTTGAATCTGGGTCCTCTGACTCCAAATTGAGTATATTTTCTAAGTGCTCCAGAGCCAGCTCCTGGAGCTGCAAGCCAGCTTTGATGGGAGGATGTAACACCCATGAGCTTAGTGGCTCCCAGGATGTGGTTGGCCGGTATCCATTTCCAGGAGAACAAAGAAGAGCACCCACCCACCCCTCTCCAACCATCCAACCATGGGGGCAGCACGAATATTCCTTTTTTTAAAAGTAGCAATAAACCCTTTATTGGCCCCCACAGCCTTGAAGGAGGCTTTTTTCCAACACCACATAACATGTTCGTGAGTTTTCGTCCATCTCCTGGTCTCCTGTTTCTCCTCTGCTTTGTTCTCTGCCAAATGCATTTGTTTCTATGGCAACAGGACAGAGGGCAGCAACATCCTCACAGAGGGGCTGGGGCTCTCTTAATGCAGCCCTGCAAGGTAGCACAGGCCTGGGGGCCCTGGTCAGAGAAATTAGGCCACAGAACGAGTGAAATCTGGCAATGACAGCTGTGCTTCTCACAGAATCACGGTGGGTGCTCGAACAGAATAAAACGACATTTCTTCTGGAAGAGCCTTTAATACGAAATAGTAAAATAGACTATAATACAGATTTATCACAACAAATCTGGAATGGCCACGTCTCCAAGCCCCAGAATCTCAGCGTTAGAAGGGACTTCAGAGGCTAACCTAACTTGGACAAGAAGCCCACCCCCAACCTCTTTGTCTTGAAGACATCCAGTGACAGTGGGCTCACTAGCTTCTAAGGCAGCCTATTCCATTCTGAGACAGCTCTAATTCTCAGGAAATGTATTGGGTTATTTTTGTTTTATAATAAACCCCTTACCTTCTATCTTGGAGTCAATACTG
>NC_058135.1:270128934-270137920 GCF_016433145.1 Gracilinanus agilis
ATAGAACTCTGGGAGATACTTATTATGCAACAGCATATTTAGTACTTGACAGTTTGCAATCACTTGAAACTTGTAGTAACCCTGTGCGGTCGCTCTCACTATCTCCACTTGACATTGGTTGGCCAAGGCCACCAGTCTAGTGAGTGGCAGAGATGGAACTTGGACCCACAGCCTCTGACTCCAAGCCCCAGGCTCCTCCTCCTTCCACAGAATCAGTCCTTGCCCTGGAAGTATGCTCATTGGAGGACAGAAGATGAAACAGAGACTGGGAAAGACATTAGGACCTCGATGGATCATGCCGAGAGAGAGAGAGAGAGAGAGAGAGAGAGAGAGAGAGAGAGAGAGAGAGAGAGAGAGTCTCAAGCAGAGAAGCAGAGAATTCTCCTATAATACATCTCTCTCATCATAGGAGCCATCCTCTCCCCTCCTCATCCTCCAGCCATCACTGCCCTCATAGAAGTCACTAGTCTCATAATCACAGAATCTCCAGGTCTCAGCATCCTATCCATTTCATCAACCAGAAGGCTCAGATGGAGAAACTAAGGATTTAATTGGTTAGTTCAGTGACTTGTCCAGAGTCATCTAGTAAGTGACTAAGACAGTATTTGAACTCGTCTTCCATACTCTAAGTCTAGCACACTATCCATTGCCCCACCTCGCTCCCCTTTCTCTCAACCTTTTAGCCAACAAGTATTTATTTAGCACCATGATGCAGACAGTGCTAAATGAACCTGAATTCAGACCCGAGTTCAAATCCAGTCTCAGAAACCTACTAGCTGTGTGACCATAAGCGGATTACTTAAGCTCTGTCTGCCTCAGTTTCCTCAACTGTAAAGCAGGAATAAGAAGGGCACCCTACCTCACAGGGTCAGAATGAGGCTCAAATGGGATAATATTCGTAAAGAGTGCTTAGCATGTTCCTGGCGCTTAGTGGGCACTCTATAATTACTTATTCCTGTCCCCTCTCCTCTTGTAGACCTCCAATGAGAAGTAGGAACAAACCCTTTCGTAGAGGAAGAAGGGAAAGAGACTTTTCTGGACATACTCTAGTTTGTCAGTGTCTTATCTAGATTGTGCTAGCCCAAACTGAACATAATTTAACATAATTTTCTAGATCCAACAAGAATATATGAAACTCCTACTATGGGCTAGTCCATTCCAAGTTTTCCTTCATCTTTAAAATTAGGGCCGAGTTTCCTTCCTGCTCTAAACCCCATGAAGAATGGTCAGAAATGGTCACTGGAATCAGGACATATAGAACAAAACAAAATGGCTACCAGAGAGGGGAAAGAAGGCCTTCTTGAGGCTGCCATGTTGTTGCAAAGTCTTTGTCTGGGGGCAGGTCCTCAGGGCCGGCGGCGGCGGCTTCTTCATCCGTGAGATTTGAGGACATTTTCTAAGCCCAGCTCTCTGGGCAGCTTGGTTTTCAATGTTTTCTTTGAGCCTAGAAGTAAAATTCGGTGGGGAATAAAAGGGGAGGGGTGTAGGCTGAGGTCACGCACGTGTGTGTGGTGTGTGTGTGTTCTGAGAGGGACGGGGCTGAATTCCCGTGCACAGCCTGCCCTGTGCTCCTGAGCTGTGGAGATAAATGCAGTATTGAGCTGCCAGGGCTTGGTATATGAATTATACATCGGAACATATCACAGCGCTTCTTCCCAACAACTCACCACATGACGGTTGGCTTTAATGAGGGGTCAGACAGCTGGATCCTCACTTAATACTCTGAAAACCTTCCCCCTCTTTGTCCATCCGGCAGAAGGAAATTGCCAGACATCAAAAGAGCCCCAAGACCCTCTGGGAGGGAGCAGCTCTTTAAAAATAGATATAATGGGGAGGAGGAAACCACTGGACAGAACTTTCACTCCAATTATTACGAAAGGTTGTGCAACATGCAAGCCTTTTAACCTGTCAGCCCTCGGGCCAGAGACAGACCCTCTGCCGGGTTTTCTTGAAGGAGCTTCACCAGGGCAAGCACAGGAATGCATCTCAAAGTCAAAATCGAATCACAGAATCATGGATTTATATCTGGAAGGGACTTTGGAGGATATCGAGGCCAACCCCAATCCCATTTTGCAGATGAGGAATTTGAGGCATAGATAGGCTAAGTGATGTGCCCAGAGGGTCACATACCCAATGCCCTGTCCAAGATTATGTTGCCTTTCTCAAGTCAAGGGCTGAGTTAGCTAAGGAAGGCCCTGCTCAAAGGGAACAACATGCCTAAAGGATCAATCAATAAACTGACTTCTTTGGGATTATTCCCTATTAGCAGCTGAGGCATGGATTCAAATTCAAGTCTTCAGGATTCCAAATGCAACTCTCTCTGCCTCTCTGTCACTCTCCCTTTCCTTCTTCCTCTTCCTCTCTCTTTCTCTCCCCATGATATGCACAAACATATGTAATATTATGTATATATCTGCATATATATTATCATATAGCATATGTATATATACACCTACAATATAGACATATAGATAGATAAATAGACACACAGATAGATACAGAGAGCAAGAGAGAGAGATACATGGGTACATAGATAAATAGATACATAGATAGATTAAGAGAGAGATAGATGAATGGATGGATAGATAGATACATATATACATTCATACATACATAGATTGAGAGATTGAGAGAGAGAGAAACAGATAGATGGGTGGATGGACAGATAGATACACACATACATACATAGATTGACAGATAGATAGATTGAGAGAGAGAGAGAGAGAGAGAGAGAGAGAGAGAGAGAGAGAGAAAGAGAGAGAGAGAGAGAAACAGATAGATGGGTGGATGGATGGACAGATAGATACATACATACATACATACATGCATGCATTGATAGATAGATAGATAAATGTGTAGATGGATGGATGCAGAGAGAGAGGGGCAGGGAGAGAGGGAGAGAGAGAGAGATGACATGGCCAATGTGGGAATTTGTTTTACATGACTGTGTATAGTTATTACCAAAGTTTTCATTCCCCCCCCCCCCAAACTAGGGTGGGAGAAATTGGGAAAGAAAGAAATGCTTGTTGATTAAAAAAAATAAATTTAAAAACAGACCCTAGAACCATGGAGAAGTCCCATTATTTCTTCAAGTATCAGTTTTCTTGTCTATGAAATGGGGAGAACATTACTTGCCCTACCCATTTCAGAGAGTCATTTTGCTTAAGGTGCTTTGTGAAACTTGAAGCCCTGCAAAAATATGAGCCTTACCAGCCACAACAGGAAAGGCACTTTCTCTCTCTGAGAATCCATATCCCCATCTATGAAGCTCCTTCTCTCCCTATCCCTACTCCTGCTCTTCTAGAGAACCTTTAAAGATGGAGAGATCATTTTCAGCAATGGGGAGTCATGAAGATCTGGAAGGAAAACATGAACATAATGTCCAAAGAACACAGAAACAGCATACAGTTAGGCTAGAAAGATGGATTAAAGCCAGATTGTGGGGGATTTTATATGCTAGGGAAGCATTTCAACTCTTTCACGGTTGAGGTGCTTGGAGAGCCAGGGGAGGTATTGGAAAAGGCCATTAACATGAGAAGACCTGGGCATGAGGAAGATGGGTAGTTCTGAAAAAAGTGGATTGGAAAGAGAAGAGAGCAGACAAAGGAAGACCAATTAGAAGGCTATTCCTAGGCCAGATGACAGGTAATAAGACCTGAACTGTGGTTGTGACCAATGAGGGGATGGAAGTGAGAGATGATATGGAGATAGACTTAGCAAGTGACCCTATTTAGGGGGAAAGGGAAAAGAAAGAGTCAGAGGACTCTAAGTTTGAACCTAAATGACTGGGAGAATGGCAATGCCATCAGCAACAGAAGGGAAGTAGGGAAAGAGGGACCTGTTCAGGGGAAAGAAGATGAATACAATTGAGGATGTGAGTTTGGAGTGCCAACAATAGATGTTTGGAGATAGACACCACCAAGCATGGCATGCTACACATAGGAGGCATCCCAGAAAATCCTTATTGAATTGAATATTTCAGCCAATGACTGGAAATAATAATAGCAATAACAATCATAATAAGATTTTTTTCAAAGTATAGAGCCCTAGCAGAGGAAATCAGAATCACATGGGAACAGAATGTTGTTGTAGGCATTACTCTCATTGTCCCGTCCCCTTCTGCTGCTGGTATCAAGGATGCTTGCAGTGCAATTACAAGGAATGAACGAACATCCTCGTGCTTTTATTCAACTACCAAAAACAATGTTGGGATGTTTTTTATCTACCTGAGTAGTAGTCCAAAGACCATTAAATTTTCAAGCCTGCCAGCAGGATACCAACAAGTTCCAGGACCATTTCTACCTGAACCCCATTGAAAAAGAGGAGACACATAAAATTATAACTGTTGACATTTATGTAATTATATATTACATAAATTACATAATTATATATTGCAAATATATAAATTATATAAACATGCATATTTATTAACATGATAGAGATTATTATAATTTATAAATACATACATATGTATCGTTATGGTTTATGAATCATTTTTATATAAATCATTTACTTTACAAGTGAAGCACTATCATGTAATAAAAAGAACATGGGCCTTGGAGTCTGGAGAGGCCTGAGTTCCTGGCCCATCTCCAACATTTACTAGCTGTGTGGATAGGGACTATACCTGTATTTCATTGATACAGGGAACTCCTAAGTAAGGGAGGAAATCCCCTCTGGTGATACAGGTCAGCACACTTTTTGTAACGTATAATCTTAAACTAGAGCAATGAGAAGTTGAATGACTTACTCAGAGTCAAACAGCCTGGGAGTCAAGCCTATATCCTTCTGGCTTTTACACTTGTTTTCTGTCTACTAGGTCAAGCTGCCTGTGCCTCAGTTTCTTTATTTTGTAAAATGGGGATAATTCTTATCATGCCTCCTTCACAGAGTTGTAAGGCAGCTGGGTTAGCATAGTGGTGAGAGTGATAGATCAGAAGTCAGAAAGATCATAACCTCTAAAGTACTCTAGTCCAGTCTATCTTCATCATCATCATCAACATCATCATCATCATCATCATCATCATCATCATCAATAGCATTTATATAATGATTTAAATTGGTAAAGTGTTTTACAAATATTCTTTCATTTTGTCCTCATGACAACCCTGAGAGAGAGGCACTTGTATGGTCCTCATTTTACAGCTAAAGAAAGTAAAGCACAGAGAGGTTCAGTGACTTCCCCTGAGTTTCACAGTTGGTAAATGTTTAAGGCTGTATTTCAGGTTTTTCTGACTTCAAATCCGAGAGAGAGAGAGAGAGAGAGACAGAGACAGAGACAGAGACAGAGACAGAGACACAGAGAGAGAGGGTGAGAAGGAGGGAAAGGGAGAGGAAGAAAGGGAGAGAAAAAGAGAAAGAAACACAGAAACAGAGAGAGAGAAAGGAGAGAAGGAAGGAAGGGAGGGAGGGAGGGAGGGAAGGAGGGAGAGAAGAAAGGAAAGGCAGAAAGAAAAAAGGAGAAAAAGAAGCAAAGAAAGAAACGATTTTTTATTTATTTAGAATATTATTCCATGTTTACATGATTCATGATTTTTCCCACCCCTCCTCCCCCACCTCTCCTGGAACTGACAAGCAATTCCACTGAGTTATACATGTATCATTGTTTAAAACCTATTTCCATGTTATTCATATTAGAAACAATATTTTTAAAAGAGAGAAGAGAATAGTCTTCAAACTAAGAAGAGTTCAAATTCCACCTATGACATATCCTAGCTATGTGATGCTGAAAAGGTCACTTACATCTCTCAGTGTTTTGGGCAATTTTATTTTTCAACCTTCATTTTCTGTCTTAGTAACAACTCTGGGACAAAACAACAAGAGCTAAGCAAATGGGGTTAAATGACTTGCCCCAGGTCACACAGATAAGAAATATCTGAGGACAGATTTGAACCCAGGTCCTCTTGAACCCAGGCCTGGCCCTCTGTCCACTAAGCCACCTAGCTGCCTATATTTTGGGCAATTCTTATAAGACTCTAAGTTGCAGAGAAGAGGTGAACTGACAACTCTCTCTCTTTCTCTCTATGTTTCTCCCTGTATCTCTCATCTGTCTATATCTGTCTGTCTGTCTTCAGTCCTGAACAACAAAGTTTATAGATTTGGGGAGGGGATCCCCCTTGTACCAAGAAACCAGGAGAAGAAACCAGTTCGATTATAGCCATTCTGCTGACATTGTTTTCAGATCATGTCTAACAGAAGGGCCTCAAGAAACCTTAGAAGTTTTCCAAAACATTTGGAAAACATCAAGATTTCCAAGAAATCTATGGGAGATACCCTCTCCTGTGGAATAAACATAGATGCTCCAAGTTTCTCTATGTAATGGTTGACAACCAAAAAAATAAGATAAAAGGATGGAGCTGGAAGGATGGTTCTTCAAACATTAGACCTGGAAGGCCAGTCTTGTGTCATGAAAAGTGCCAAATTTGGCGTCCAATAAACTAGGTTAGAATCTTGGCTTCGCCATTTTCTGCCTATATGGCATTGAGCGAATCAAGCAGTCAATAATCATTTATTAACATCCTTAAGGCTCAGAGCTAAGTGCTAGGGATTTTTTAAAAAGAGGCAAGACAGTCCCTGTCCTCCAGGAGCGCCTAATCTAATGTCAGTCACTTTGGACCTCAGTTTCTGTGTTTGTAAAACGCAAGGGTTGAACCAGATGACCTCTGAGATTCCTTCCATCTCTAACTATGTGAAAGTAGGACAAGAATGGGGCAGCTAAGGTAAGGATCTTTTTTTTTTTTAATAAAACCCTAACCTTCCTTCTTGGAGTCAATACTGTGTATTGGCTCCAAGGCAGAAGAGTGGTAAGGGTAGGCAATGGGGGTCAAGTGACTTGCCCAGGGTCACACAGCTGGGAAGTGTCTGAGGTCAGATTTGAACCTAGGACTTCCTGTCTCTAGGCCTGGCTCTCCATCCACTGAGCTACCCAGCTGCCCCCAACGATCTTTTTTCAAAAAGACAAAGTAGGACAAAGACCATCAGAACAAGAAGGGACCTTAAAGCATAGAATACCAGGGATTCTTCACCTTTTTTGTATCCTGGACCCCTTTGGCAGTTGGCTGGTAATGCTTTTGGACAGAATCATGTTTTCTAATGCATCTGCTAAAATACATGGGATAGCAAAGCGAACCAATTCTTCTGAAATATAGCGAAAGGATTCAATTGAAATCCTAGACCCCCTGAAATGTAGACAAGATCCTAGGTTAAAAATCTCTTCTCTAATCCAACCCAAACCTGAAATCTGAAATTCTACGACAACATCTGTGACAATGAATGGCACAGACTCCAGCAGGGAATTCACGGCCCCTTGAGGCTGCCCATTCCATTTTCAGAGTTCTTTCATTGCAAGAAAGTTGTTCTCAATTTTGAGTAGAAATCCACTTCCTCCAACTTTCATACACTGATTCTGTCCTGCCCCGTGCCAATACATGCGATAAATCAGAAGCATGTGGCTGCCTTTTGGATATTTGAAGCCAATGGATTATTTCCCCACCAAGCACCTCTCTGGAACTTGTTTTCCCTATTTATAAAACAGGTATAATCATCCATCTTTGTCTAAAAAAGGTTATGGTAAGCTCAAGGAGTCTTTATATATATATATATATATATATATATACATATATATATATATAAAGAAATCTCGTAGGCAAAGTGTTTTACATATATTTTGTTTACATATATTTTATTATATTATATTTTCTATTTATATGTCATNTATATATATATATATATATATAAAGAAATCTCGTAGGCAAAGTGTTTTACATATATTTTGTTTACATATATTTTATTATATTATATTTGCTATTTATATGTTATAATAAATGTAATATGTTTATATATTTTCTATATTTTCTATATTTAAAATACTTTGCCTGTGAGATTTATTTTTAATCCTTATCTTCTGTCTTAGAATCAATACTATTTATTGGTTCCAAGGCAAAAGAGGGGGAGAGGGCTAAGCAATGGGGATTGAGTGACTTGCCTAGAGTCACACAACTAGGAAGTGTCTGAGATCAGATTTGAACCCAGGACTTATAATCTCTGGGTGTGGCTCCCTATCCACTCAGCCACCCAGCTGCCCCCCCTATATATGAGATTTCATTGGATATTCACATCACACTGTGAGATAGGTACTAAAGGAAACTGAGGCTCAGTGTAACTTGACCAAGGTCACACAGCTCATGTGGGCAGAGGCAGGGTTTGAATCTTGGTCTTTGAGGGTCCCAACCACTCCCCACAAATATGGGGATTGTGAGTCTTTGATACTCCTGCAGGTTCTGCTCTGCAGCTCAAGGCTTCTGGTCCCCAATCTGACACATCCACCTCTGCTCCCTTGATGGAAAGAAAGGTACCTGCCACCCCCTTCTGGGAAGCCAGGGCCACCCACTGAAGCACTGAGTCAGAAATCATTCCCGTCAAAAGTTCAGAAACCTGGAGAAAGACATTGTTCTGGAGGCCAGAAGCCCTGGGGGAGCCTTTGTCTGTGGGCCACAGAGACAGCCAAGGGATGGGGAAGTGGGTGTGGGGGGACCCAGTGGGCTTTCTCAGGTCTTTTAAAGCTTTTGCCCTCCGGCTCCTGCTCAGTGGCGCATGCAGGTTTCAGTAGTTACAGGAACTCCAAATCCTGGAGGAGGGGATTCATTTCCTACTTACATGGGCTGGAGGAGAGAGAGACAATGACAGAGACAGAGACAGAGAGACAGACAAAGAGACAGACAGAGACAGACAGACAGGTAAAGAGAGAGAGAGAGACACGGAGAGAGATATTAAAGGCGATGAAGATTGGAAGAGAGAGAAAAAGAGAGATGATAGAAGTGATGAGGAGGATTGGAAAAGAGAGAGAGACAGAGGTGATGAGGAGGATTGGTAAAAAGAGAGAAAGAGAGACAGTTAGAGAGAGAGAGACAGAGACAGAGACAGAGACAGAGACAGAGATGATAGAGGTGATGAGGAGGATTGGTAAAAAGAGAGAAAGAGAGACAGT
>NC_058135.1:270138276-270141948 GCF_016433145.1 Gracilinanus agilis
AGAGAGAGAGAGAGAGAGAGAGAGAGAGAGAGAGAGAGAGAGAGAGAGAGAGATTTTCCTTCCTTTGGTGAAAGTAAATAATGGTGGTCTTAGAGTCTAAGCCTAGAGCCTTGGGTTATTTCAAAGGATTTGGCATAGGGCTAGACACACATAAGGCCAATCGGAAACTCTGGGATTATCTAATCCAATTCTGTCATTTTATAGATAAGGAAATTAATGGCAGAGCCAGAATGTCAGCCCAGACTCCAAATACAGCCTCCACTGGGCCAGACTACAACCCTAGACAAATGACTTCATCTTGGAGCCTTAATTTTTTCAACTATAAAATGGGAGCCCTACTCTATGCTTGACTGAAAATGCAGGCTAGTTAAATCAGGTCCCTTTTCCCAGATGAGGCGTGGGAAGCCCAGCTGAGTTGAGAGTGCTCGAAACTCTAGCCTCCTACAATCTTGAATAATATTGTGAGAGAGATCTGGTAGGAATCTTGATGACATCAGGTTAACTCCTTCATTCCACAGATTAAGGAAACTGAGGATGAGGGAAGGACAGAGGTGAGGCAGGGAGTTTCCTTCAGCAGACAGAACAGGAATCCTCCCCTAGGGTCTCCCACTTCCACAGTCAGAGCTCATTTGATTCCTAGACTAGTCTCTTAGACTTAGACCAGAATCCCTTATTACCTCCAAAATTCTGCTCATGTGTTCCCTTTGACAAGGAAGCCTTTCCCACTTCCTCCAGGTGCTGGCACTAGCCCCGCACCATAAGACATGATTTCTTTTCATTTGACCTCTCCTTAGATGTGATATTATCTCCTCCGGTAGAACGTGGGCTCCATAAGGGTAAGGGCAGTGCCATCTTGGTTTCTGAATCCCCAGCACCTGGCATATAGGAAGTCGGAACCAATAACCTGACTGGTTGATTGCCCAATCTATTCAGCCCTGGTGGAGGGGACCAAGCCAGTCCTGCTGCCCAGTTGGCTGCCTTTGCAGCAGTTCTCCCAAACCCCAAGTTTGGGTCACTTGTGAATGGTGATGGTGGAGGGCAGGGGGTGGGGGGATCAGAAAATGAACACTGACCAAGGGAAAGATCCACAAAAGAAGTGTAAACATGCCACAGTGGGAGCCATCTCCTCTGGTACCTACATCCCTAATGAGTCCCCAGGGGAGTCCAAGAGGGTGAGATAATCGGAGCAGCACCCCCTCCATCCCCTGCACCCAACCCCTCCGTCTTTCATTGTCTCCAGTGATGCTTTAAATGCACGAAGCCTCCAACCGTGCTTTTTCCAAGTCTGCTCTCTCAGTCGTCTCTGAACTTGCAGTCACAGCCCTGAATTATTCATTCATTAATGGGGGACTGGCTGGGAGCTCTTGGATATTTGATATCTTGATAAAAATGGACATTGGCCCAAGTTTTCCAGTTTATATAGCACTTTCTCTTACAATGGCTCTGAAGGGGAGGAAGTAGAAATATTGTTTTTTTCTATTTTACAGATGGGGAAACTGAGGCAGAAAAATCAAGCGTCTCTATTTCCTGCCTCTCAGCCTGTGCAGTGGCTACCCCACATGCATGGACTAGACTCTCTCTTTCCCAGCATCCCTTATTTCTTTCAAAACTCTGCTCAAGTGTCCCCTTCCACAGGGAAGTCTTCCTAATTCCTCCAGGTGCTGGCACTAGCTCCCTCCCAAAAATAACATTTGTTTTCATTTTACAGCTACTTAGGTCTAATGGTATCTCCTCCAGCAGAACGTAAGCTCCAGGAAGGCAAAGGCTGGGTCATTTTGGTTTTTGATCCCCAGCACCGAGCACATAGGAAATCATAACAAATACTTTATTGGTGGATTGCCCAAAGGCACAGAGCCATAATGATAAACCCAGAATTCTACTTTGGAGGGGGGGGGGGGTAAGAGCCTGGAAAAGTTGATTTTATCATTGGTTCTTTATAAGACCCCCACCAGGCTTTTTTTTTTTTTCATCATAGAGCAGCTGCCCCAGAGCTCATCAGATTGACTTGAATGTTTTCTTCTTTTATTACATCCTTGCTCAACTTCTCTGGCAATAAAACAGCCAGAAGAAGAGAGAACAAGAGAAATCAAGGGTCTGAGCTTGGTCTTATGAATCAGACTACCTAAGAGGGTAATATGCAGGGCTTCTTCCTAAAAAGATCTTCAGATCTAGGCTCTGGGAAAAGGCAGGACCAAGCACTAGGACACCCCCCTCCCACCCCATCTTTCCACTCAGAGCTATTAGATCCCTGGGAGATGTTGGCAGATTCACCTTGGAATCAGCCCCAGTGGAGGGGAAGAGAGCTGAATGTTCCATCGCTGTATGCCCTCTGACTCAGAGCAGCAGACTGTATGGGAAGCTCGCTGTGAGAAACTTCCCCTGGCTCTCCTTTGTTCCTTTACCTTGTAGCTCCTATTTAATTTACACTTACTCTGCCCCCAACTAACCCTTCCATTTCTTGCCCCTGGTTCTGCCCTCTGGGACCAAGGAAAACAAATCTAACCCCTTATGGTCTACCAGACAGACTTTCAGATGCCGGAAGAGAGCTGTCCTGTTTGCCCCTTCTCTAGGCTTAAATATCCTACACACTCCCAAGATCCTCCTGTGGCCCAATGCCTTCCCAAAGTAGGCTTTTAAGAAATATGTTCTATTGAATCTCATTGAGTAATCCTGTCAGTCCTCCTCAATCTCCCTCCCTAAAACCTTCTATGCCACCCCTTCCTCTGAGCCTCCTTCCTGCTAGTCCCCCACAAGAGACAAAATGAGGAATATTTGTGGCTGGAGCAAATTCGATTGAAAGGCATGTCTGGCAGGGAGGCAGAGGACCCTTCTCCTGGGAGCAATTCCTCATCCTTGCAGGGAGACTGATGCCATAGTAATGGCCCCAAGTGGCAAGAAGGGAAGTTGGGTAACTTGAGGACAGTTGAACACAGGTTAATAGAGGACCCAAGAAGCCCCAGGGAGGAATCCTCACCCCTGCCTCCAAAGGAAAGGTACTGCCCAGCCATGTAAACATTCTGGGGTAGAGCCCCCATTCACACCTTCCACCCCTGTTGGAAATTCAGGGGCTGATGGACCATCCTTCTCCCCTCTGCCTATACTGCCCTCCTCCCCTTCTCTCCCACCCTTGGTGCACCTAGAAGGGAAAACAAGAGAAAAGATAGAGAAAGAAAGAAAGAAAATAATTCTGTTGTGAGCCGAGGAGCAAGCCCGGCTGGAGGCTTCAGTCAGCATTGATAATTAGACTCTGAGATAAGCCATCTGCTCTCGGGCCCCTCGTGGTCTCCAGGAGGCCAGCCCAGGTCTGCAGCCTGCAAAGTCTGCTGGTGACACAGCATCTGCTCGCTACGATACCAAACGCCTCTTGCAATGGAGCACCTACGTGCCAGGAGTTCTAAAATGGCACCGATTAGGAGTAAACAGGGCTGCCTCCATCTTCCCCTTCTTCCCATTTCTCTTTCCCTTTCCCCTTCTTTTCCTCTCTTTTCCCCTCTCTCTTCTCCTTCCCATCTCTCTTCCTCCCCTTCTCCATCTTTCCCTCTCTCTTTCCCTCCCTTTTCTGCCCCTTCTTCATCTTTCCCTCTCTTTTTCCCTTTCTTTCCCCTCTCTTTCCCCTCTCTCTTTTCCTCTTTCTTTCCTCTCTTTCTCCTTTCTCTTCCCCTTCCCCATCTT
>NC_058135.1:270141961-270181364 GCF_016433145.1 Gracilinanus agilis
CTCTTTCTTTCCTCTTTCTCCTTTCTCTTCCCCTTCCCCATCTTTCTCTCTCTCCTCCCCCTGCCCTCTCTCTTCCTCCCTTTCTCCGTCTTTCTCTCTTTTCCCTCTCGTTTCCCTTCCCCTTTTTCTTTCCTCCCCATCTTTCCTTCTCTCTTTCCCTTCTCTTTCTCCTTCCCACTTCTCCATCTTTCCCTCTCTTCCCCTTTCCCTCTCTCTTCCTCTACATCCCCACCTTTCCCTCTATTACCCCCTCTTCCTCTCATTTCCCATCTTTCTCCCTCTCCCTCCTCTTCTCCCTTGTCCATTTTCCCTCTCTCTTCTTCCCTTTCCTCATCTTTCCTTCTTTCTCTCTCTCTTTCCCCTCTCTCTTCCTCCCCTTCTCCATCTTTCCCTCTCTCTTTCCCCTCTTTATTCCTCTCCCCCTTTCTCTTCCTCTCCTTCCCCATCTTTTCCTTTCTTTTTCTTCTTCCTCTCCTTTCTCATCTTTCCTTTTCTCTTCCCCTTCCCTTTTGCCATTTCCCCCTCGCTTTTCTCTTCCCTTTCCCTCCCAGTGGAGCAGTTTGGATACCTGGAAAGGTGGGGCCAGAGGAATGGTGAAGTGGATAAACATGCAGTGGTGAAGCACTGAGGCTGTTAATTAACCTTTGGCAAACTTTCACTGCTTGTTCCTAGGAGAGTTCCCAGGCAGGGGTACTGGAAGACTCATTCTGCTCAACTTCCTAATTAAGGTGTTAAACAAACCAGGACCTCCTGTCTGTTGCCCTGGGCTTCCTCCTTCATCTGAAGGATTCAGAGCCATCAATAACAAATCTGGAAGCCCAGACCTAGAGAAAATCCAATTTTGGGGAGAAGGCCATGAGGCAGCCCACTTCTAGGTGGGATACTGCTGCCCTGTCAGAGGAGAGGCAGATACCAAGATCCCCAGGAGTGGCACCAGGACTCAGATAAGTGAGGAACCCAAGATCCAGAGGTAAAATATGTTCCTGAGCTCTGGGGCAAAACTCTGATGCCTTGCCCCATTTATAAATCTGGAAGCTGATATCTCATCACAGTGACTCCAGGGTCTGTGATCCGGGTCAGTCATTTGGTAAGCCCTGACTTCTCCATTATGTCCTACAGTGCAGCCAGAAAAAGAAAGAAGAAAAAATATCTTAGAGTGTAGAATACCAGAACTGAAAAAGAAACATTAATTAGAGCTAGAAGGAACCTTGGAACAGAGAATATCACAGAGCTGGAGAGACCTTAGAACCCAGAGCTGAGAACATAGTGGGAGCTAGAAAAGATGTCAGAAATCATCTAATCTAACCTCTTTGTTTTTTCAAATGAGAAAACAAAGGCCTGTGGTTACAAAGTTACTCAGAACCAGAATCATGATTCAAACCTAGGTCTTCTGATTTCTAAACCAGAGCACCACAGGTCCTCCTTTTAACTCATCACCAAAACAATGCCTAGAGCCCATAGAGATTGAAATTTTCTGGCTTTAAAAATGTACTTTTTAATGTTAACAAATGAATGGAAAGCATTTACTAAGCACTGGCAATAGGCCAAGCAGGGTTCTAAGTGATGGATAGAAAGGTGTCCCTCAAGAAGCTTACATTCTAACATAACATTTAAGGAGAATGGTTGCCATGGAAGGGTATTTAGTTTTAGAAAATTACAGAAATGGTAAGTGGAGTCATAGGGGGAAAGACTGACACATCCTTTTCAGGCCTGGTAGTAGGGTTGATTTGATTATGGTTCAAGAACTGGAAAAGGGGACAGGGGATATATTTGAGTCATTTGGGGAACAAAGTCAAGTGCACATCCACTCTTAGATACAGTAGAAGACTTGAGCAATCAGCAATCAGTACAGTGCGGGGGGCACAGTGCAGAACTTTGGGGTGGAGGAGAAAGATTAAATCAAAACTTTCATGTCTGCCTTTTCACTAATGTAGATTCTCTCTTCCTCTAATGGGGCAATTTGCAACCCATCCAAGCCTTCCGATACTCTACATTTCTTATATATGTCCTATAAATCCTCCATGGCAACCTACACAGTGAGCTCAGGAATCTTCAGTGACTTCCTATTCCATTAAATATGAAATATAAAATCTTCAACTTGGTAAAGCCACCTCCCACTCCTGCTTTATTTCATATCACTCCTCTTCACTTGCTGCCCTGGTAGCTGTCCCTCTATCCCTCCATGACAACCCACCTTCTTTCTAGTCTTTGATTATATCTTTTTTAGAATGTCTCCCTTGTGTCCTCTTTCCTTAGTAACATAGAGCCCCCTCCACTCAGGCCTTCCATGGCCCTTTGGGAAAGCCAACGTTTTAATTCTTCCAAAATAGTAGTGTTACACATTTTCTATCCATGTAATATTACCAGAATGTTCATGTTAAAACAAAAGATAGCTTTTGGTTTCCATGAGAAGCTCGGGGGTCATTAAATCATGTAAATTTATATCATATTTAGAAGCATCTCTTAAAATATCTTCATCATATGTCCCAGGTGACTGCCTAACTCTAGTCCAGGATCTAGTAATAACTCACATTTCTGTGGCATTTCATGGTTCCAAAGTGCTTAATTTCCATGATATCATTTCATCTTCAGGATAATTGTCACCACGAGGGAGGTAGCACCAATATTATCCCCATTTTACAGGAGTGGAAATAGGTTCAGAAAAATCAAGTGAGACGTTCCCAGTCACACAGCTAGTTTGTAGAGCCCGAGGAACAGTGTCTAATTTCTCTCTAGTAGAGTATAGAGGAGATATTTTCCCAAGTAATAAATGACAAGAGGAAAGAGGCAATAAGGAGGGAGTGGGAGAGGAGAAAGTAAAAGAAAAGGAAGAAAAGAAGGAAGGACAGAGAAGGAAACAAGATATAGAATAGACTTTCACCATCCTATCCAAAACTGGTTCAGCCTCAGTTTCTTAGTCCTGTAAAATTAAAGTATTGGACTATAAATCTTTAGCAGCCTATCCTCCAGCAGCGTTTTCTCCTCAAATTTTCTTAGTACATTTTGTTTCCATCTCTCCTTTTCTCCTACCTTCCTATTTTGTATTATGCCTAACTGTACTATCATTATCAGTATTCCCACTCTCCCCAAATAAGATTTTAGAGCAAGAACTGTATCATTTCTGTCTTTCAAAGTCCAGAACTTCAGGACAATAGCAACCTGATGCTATGAATAGAATGTTGGACATGGAGTCAAACCTGGGTTCCAATCCTACCTCTAAAACTTAATAGCTTATATGACCCTAAAAAAAGTCACAACCTTGGTGTGCTTCAAGCAACTCCCTAGAACATATCTATTAATTTATAGATATAGATGCAATTGATATCCATGGAAGAAATTTCCACCCTAGGAGTTCTACCACATTGGCAAATCACAGACCCTAGATGATGTTGATACCAATAATTTCTGTAGCTCTCTAAGGTTTGTAGAGTGCTTTATTTTATCTCATTTGGTCCTACCCTGTGAGGTAGGTGCTATTATTATACCCATTTTATAGATGAAGAAGCTGAGGCTGAGAGGGTAAGTCACTTGCTCAGGGTCACACAGCTAGGAAGTGTTTGAGGCAGGATTTGGACTCAGGTTTTCCCAAGTCTAGCATTCTATCTACTACCTGCCTTCTAGATCAGGAGTTTTTCGTTGTTTTGAGGTCATGGATCCCTTTGGTGGTATGGTGGTAAATAACTAAAATAAAATATATAGTTACAAAAAATGGTTACAGAAGAAACAAATTATATTGAAATATAACTATCAAAATATATATATTTAAAATAAGTGCAACCACCTTCCTCCCCAGGTTAAGGAACTCTTTCTAATTGAATTGCAATTTGCACTTCAGAAGGTATCCCCAAATTAGGAACTCCCCTATTCCAGAAAGACACAGACCTTTCTCATAGCCATGTATGTTTATAAATTTAGCCCAGTCCCTTACACATAGTAGGCACTTAGTAGACATTTGTTGAATGGAATGGGCCCTCTAGCAGTAATGGCAAACCTTTTAGAGACTGAGTGCCCAAATTGCAATCCTCATGCCATGTGTTTATAATTTAACCCAGTCTCTTACACATAGTAGGCCTTACCACCAGACAGGGGAGGGAGAAAGCGCTCCCATCAGGCTGCAGGTCAGAGGATTAGGTTATGTGAAAAATGTCCTGAGGCATGTGTGGAGAGAGGGAAGGGAGTAGCCCCTTCCGGCACACATGCCACAGGTTCACCAACACCACTCTAGGGCCATTTTGAACTGTAAAGCCTATGCTCCTAGCTCTGGGATAGTGCTTGAAGATAAAAATGCAGGAAGCCAAACAGGCTTACATTCCTCCATCCATCTCTGATTATCCCTTGTACTTTGCTCTTCCTTCCTACCAGCAGAAGAATGGCTGGAAAAGGAGGACCAATAGGAGTCAGGGAGCTAAGAGGGGGTGGGGTGGGGAGAAGAGAGGCAAATAAGAGCTGAAATATCAAACCCCATCAATGGAAAGTGCATCAGATTGACGAATTTTAATTACATTTCATTTCCCATCCCTAACACTTATCTCAAAAGTGATGGGGATGGAAGGGGTGGGGGCTTGAGGCGTGTTCAGATTCTGTGTCCCTGCGTGATTGCTTCCGTGTCTAATTAAGAAGTCCTCCCCCACCTTTTGATCACATAAAGTCAAATTCATTTGCTCTGCTTGAAACAAGGATATAATTTGATTCCCCCCCCCCCATTTCTCCTCCCCCTCCTCCTCTTTTTTTCTCTTTGGCTTTTGGAAGATGTCTTGGAAACTCAGGGCAGGCCCACAACCTGCTAATCAAGAGAACAACCCCATCCTGGACCCCCGATGTATGAATATTCACATCAGAGTGGCTGTACCAACCTCATTAGGCAGGGTGTTGCAATCATTATTAAGCTGCTGGAGCCCATTAGGATTCCAGGAGATGTAATAATGACTGATAGTCCCCGACGATGAGGCCGAGCTGCAGAAGGAGATTGGCCTAGAATTGCCTCCTTATTCTTCATAAGCCTGGTGAGCTTTGCAGCCCCTGGCTGGGGCTTCGACAGTTTGTAGCCTTTTATCAATTGTGTGTGAAAGTGGCCTTAATATCCCTGCTTCCCTTGGAAAAGCATTGTGGAGAGCAGAATCCTCCGTGATGGCCCCTACCTCTGTTCCATCTGAGGGACAGTTATGTCTGTAAAGCCACTAATTCTTAAAGATGGAGGCTTTTGGGTAATAAATGAAGTTTCTTCTCTCTTTTCCCCCTCTCTCCCCTTTGTCAATTATATTAAGAGCCTAGAGGTTTTGCTTTTTTGTTTTTTGTTGTTTTTTTGTTTTTGTTTTTGTTTTTTTTTTGCTATGGTAAGCTTTCCTGTCCTTTCCTTGAAGGCTAGAATTGGGGCAGCTAGGAAGCACAGTGGAAGACCACCAGTCCTGGAATTGGGAAGACCTGGGTTCAAATCTGTCCTCTTCCTAGCTGTGTGACCCTGGGCAAGTCACATAATCCCAATTGCCTAGTCATTGCTAGAATTGATACTAAGACAGAAGATAAGGATTTTTTAAGAAAGTTATGTGTCATTTGAAATTATTGTAAGCCCTGGAAGACTACGTGTCCCAGGACTCTAGGGGGAGGTGTCAGGGGAAGTTGTAGCAGAGAGTCCTGGGAGACATAGTCTTCAATTTCAAATGATACAGTTAGAATTTCAAATGACACAGTTAGAATGGGGAGTGGGGAGGAAAGAAGCAGACAATGATGTTTTAATTAGTCTAGAAGGTTTATCAGCCTGGACATCAGAAGACGTGGGTTCTAGGCCTAGTTCTGCTTAGCTTTATGATCTAGTTTGAATTATTTCATTTCCTTTGGCCTTGCCTTCCTCACTTGTAAAATGGGGATGAGAGGAGAGTAGATGAAGAATGTGGGGGGGGGGGATACTAGACATTTCTTAGGTCCCTTCTAGCTCTGATATTCTGTGTTCTCAGAGGCAGCTATGTGGGATTAAAAATAAATAGAGCTGGGGGGCAGCTGGGTAGCTCAGTGGAGTGAGAGTCAGGCCTAGAGACAGGAGGTCCTAGGTTCAAACCCGGCCTCAGACACTTCCCAGCTGTGTGACCCTGGGCAAGTCACTTGACCCCCATTGCCCACCCTTACCACTCTTCCACCTATGAGACAATACACCGAAATTAAGGGTTTAAAAAAAAACAAACAAAAAATAAATAAATAAATAAATAAATAAAGCAAGCACTAGATTTGGAATCAGAAAGACCCAAGTTCAAATTCAGATACCTATCAGCTGTATAATCCTGGTTGTATAATCACTTAATCTCTGTCTGCCTCAGTTTCTAAATCTGCAAAGTGGAGATAATAATAGCACTAACCTCACAGGGTTTTTATAAAGAACAAATGAGATAATATTTCTAAAGCCCTTTGCAAACCTTCAGGTGCCATAAAATGCTGGTTAGAATTATCATTTAAGTCCCCTAGAGTTCAGAGCTCCTGGAAATCAGGTACTATCTTTCCTTGTTTTTCCAATACCTGGCACAGTGCCTGGTACATAGTAGGCACTAAATAGATGCTGGAAGAGTAACTGACTGTCCACACTGTGCTCTGCTATCATGTTCTCTAAGGTCCCTTCCAGCTCTGACCTTCTATGTTCTATATTCTCAGGTTCCATCTATTTCTAGCATTCTCTGTTCTAAGTGTCCTTGCCATGCTGGCATTCTCTTTTCTGTGTTCTGAAGTTCTTTCCAGCTCTAGCATTCTACATTCCCTATGTTCCATTTTCTGAAGCCACTTCCAGTTCTGATGTTATTTCATGCCATACGATGGGTGAGCCAGCACTTGGGTGCCACAAAGCCTTGGGCTCATGGTTTCCCTTTGACACAAACTAGCTGTGTGGCCCTAAGCAAGTCCCATCATTCCTCAAGGCTATAACTTTCTAAGACTGTAAGTTCTAGGAGAGGTGTCCATCTGCATTGGTGAAGGACTCTACCCTGGGTCCCCAACTTCAATAAAATCCCAGTGTTAGATCCAAACAAATAGACTGCTGGGAATGCAAGAAGGGATGAATCCAAAGATGTATTTAAAAGACAATGATGAAACTGTGTTACCAGATTCAAGCTCAAGTACTTGATGTCTGGGTTAGACCAGAGAGAGGGCACCTGGGTAATGCAGTGGATTGAGCACCAGGCCTGGAGTCAGGAAGACCTGAGTCTAAATCTGGCCTCAGTCACTTCCTAGCTGTGTTGCCCTGGGCAAGTCACTTTACCCCATTTGCCTCTGTTTCCTCATCTGTAAAATAAGCTGGAGAAGGCAATGATAACCATCCTCATCTCTCTGCCAAGAAAACACTAATTGGGGTCACAAAGAATTGGAAACAACTGAATGACAATGAGGATCAGAGAGTCTTGTTCCTGGCAACCGGACATCCCTAGGAAAAGTGGTGTTGGCATTAAAAGAGGAGTTGGGGACCAGGCTAGGCAAAGAGCTAAGGAACCAGTCCAGTATGTGGGGAGATTGTGAATTAATCTGTGTGACTATAGTAGAATATCACTAAAGAGGACCCTTGGGGGATAAGGCCAGAAAGGGCTTAGCGTCAGTCAGTCTAAAGAGCCTAGGTAAGGGCAGCTGGGTGGCTCAGAAGATTGAGAGCCAGGCCTAGAGATGGGAGGTCC
The DNA here is from genome assembly GCF_016433145.1 of Gracilinanus agilis. Taxonomy (NCBI): domain Eukaryota; kingdom Metazoa; phylum Chordata; class Mammalia; order Didelphimorphia; family Didelphidae; genus Gracilinanus; species Gracilinanus agilis. Next base: position 270,149,605 of record NC_058135.1, read on the forward strand.
TGGGTTCAAATCTAGTCTCAGACACCTGCTAGCTTTGTGACCCTGGGCAAGTCACTCGACCCCCATTGCCTAGCCCTTCCTGATCTTCTGCCTTAGGACCAATGCACAGTATTGACTCCAAGACAGAAGGTGAGGGTTTACAAAGATAAAATAAAGAGCCTAGGTAGCCAGACCCCAGGGAGCCATGGAAGCCTAGTGGTCAGGGAGGTGACATGGTCAGAGCTATGCTTTAGGAAAGTTGATCCAAGTCCTATGTGAGCCAGACTGGATGGGGAAGAGCCTGGAAGCAGGCTCACTAGTTAGAGTCACAAATCCATTAAACCCAAGTTTCAATGGAACTTGAAACGAAGCTGTCCTTGCTTGTGGGTTGCCTGTGTGTCTGCTCTTGTTTCTCCGCCTTCCCTGGGCCCCGGCCCCCCAGACTAGCGCCTCTCCTCCAGCACCCCGTTCATCCGGGCGACCCCTGCGCTCCTGGCTGCGCTCTGAGGCTGTCCCAGAAAAGCCCAGGAACGGATCCGAGGAGGGCCCCATTGGGAAGGCAGGCCCACGCCCGGGAAAGCCCTTGGCTAGAGTTCCTCCCTTTAATTTGCTTCAAATCAGGTGGACAATAGAAAGGGGGAAGATCGGTGCAAAAGGAGGCGTGGGAAGCGGTTAGTGAGGAGGCGGGGCCCCGCCCGGGAGAGCTTCCCAATCAGGGGCTTTAAATATGGATGAAGCAATTGTCAAGGGGGGGAGGGGGGACTCCGCCTCAGGACATTTCCCTTCTTCTCGGGGCTCCGGGTGGGGAATCTCGGCCTGATGAAGTCTAGCCTGGCTTTGTAGGAAATTAAAAGTATCTTCACTTTGATGCTGGGGGTGCGGTTCTCCTTCGCTCCCCCCCCCCCCAGTCTCTGCCAGGGAAGTTCCCGAACGCGGCTCTGCGGCCTCGGGGAGCGCCCGCGCGCCCTTTCCTCGAGTTCCCAAAGGGAGAAAAGGGGCGTTTGGTTTCCAGCGTGGCTCTGGAATGGGCCCCCTCCGCCCTTCCCCGTTCGCCGGGGGACCCGGCCTTAGCACGGGGCGGCGGGGAGGAAGGGAAGCCGCCCGTTGTCATGGAGAGCTCTTCGGGATAGGAATCAGGTCAGAGACTCCCTGGCGGCGGGCGGAGAAAATGCAAATGCCTCGGGTTGGCATTTCCAGCCCTTCCTAAGCCGGCTCCGGCCTCGCTTCCTGGGCTGCGCCCTGCTACGGCTGGCACCCACCGCTGGGCCCTTCTCCGAGGGGCCTGGAATGCCGCCCCCACCCCGCTCCCTTCCCGGCTCCGCAGCGACGGGGTCTGGGACGGCGCTGCCAGGGAGGAAACCCCCCCACCAAGCCCCTGTGGCGTGGTTTCTGCCGCGGAGAGCCTGGAAAGTGGCCGGGAACGGAGACAGGAAGGAGCGAGCTTAGCGTCCCACAGCCAGTTAGGTACCCGGGCAGGACTCGAATTCAAACCTTCCTGCTTCCAGACCGGATCTCTGTCCGCTACACACACCAATTCTACACACACACACACAAGACTCTCCACACATGTGTATGTGTGTCTTCGTATATGTCCTATATTACACACAACACACCACTCTCCAAATGCACCTATCTATAAAACACACCTATGCACATGTGGCTCTCCATACATGTGTATGTGCCCATGTGTGTCACATCACACGTCATTCTCCAAAACATGTCATGAACATGCTACTCGTGGACATATTTGCATGCACGTGTGTCTTATATGACATTGAACATGCCAATTCTCCAAATACACACATATGACTCTCCATGCATGTGTGCGTGCCCATGTGTGTCTCATATCATGTGTCATTCTCCAAAACATATCATGAGCATGTTACTGTTGTACATATTTAGCATGCATTCATGTATGTTTTATATGATATGCAACGTGCCAATTCTCCAAATGCATACACAAAACCCATCTATCAGCATATGGTGCCCCACATATGTGTGTTTATATACATCATGTATGACATACAACACACCAATTCTCCAAACACATGACACCTATAAATATATGTCTTTCCATGCATGTGTATGTATGTGTTCATATATGCCATGTGTTTGGGTTATGTTGTGTTTTACACTTCTGCTATAGATACTTATATTTATATTTCTGTATTTTATTTTAAATATTATAATTATTATATTTATATATATTATATATTAACATTTATATTTATAAATTAACATATGTATATGTTATTATATATGTTATTATATTTGTATATTATTGTATTCTGTGTGTTTCTTGCATCTATCGATATGTATCTACAAATACATACATGTGTGTATATATTGTATGTATGTTGTATATATACACATATATGTATGTGTGTGTGTATACTTTTTTTTACAAACAAAGACACACTGTATTGCGCCTCTGGTGGTAGTAAGGACTGTTGGTCATTGTATCTTTATATCTATAACAGCTGACTCAGAGTGGGCATTTGCTGGCTGGCATTGCATCTGTTTGGTCTGTAGATTCTTCCCTGCTCTTGACTGCCTGCCTGCCCTTCTGTGAGTCACGAGGGGGCTTGGCGATGTGGTCCCTAATTCTATTCCCAAAACATATCTCATCCAAACCCCCATTTTACAGAGGAGGCCACTGAGGCCACAAACGGTAAAGTGATTGGCCCAGGGTCAAACAGCTCGTCTAAGCAAATGCTTGGGATTTAAACCCAAGTCCTCCGAGGTCTCCTCCAGATTCTGTAGGAGTCTTTGTTGGCCAAAAGAAGAAAGATCTGAGAAGTACACCCACATGAAAGTCTTAAAGACTTTATGCATCCACTGGGGCATGGCTGCTTAACTTCACTCAAATCTTAATTGTTATAGATAATCATGGCAAAAGAAACATCAGTCTTCATAAGGGAGAGGAGGCGCATCTCCCACACCTGCTCTGAGATCTCATTTAATCACAGGAGGCTAGGATGGGGATTCACTAAGCAGCTGTAACAAGGTGGCCCAGAAATCCTGTGATGAATGAGATTGTCAGCGAGAGCCATGAAAAGACCCGTTTGCTGGAAGACCCCTGAAAGACAGGGGCCCCTGAGATTGCCTTTTCAGAGAGGGGCGCCTGGAACCGCAGTCCCCTACGGAATTGGATGTCCTCATGATCTTGGGATGCCCACAACAGAAAAGCTGATGGCACTGGGAAGTCCTCCCCAACAGGCAAGAGCAAGAACAGGTCTCTATAAGCCAAATCCCAGTAGATTAGGGATGTCTGATATGCAGGAACAAGAGCTAAATTAAAAATCAAGGGATCTGGGTTACAACTCTGCCAATTAACTTTATTAAGTTACAGCCTTAGAGAAATCATTTAACTTCTCCAAGCCTCAGTTTCCTCACCCGTAAAGTATGATCCCTAAGATTCCTTCCATTGGAAAGGAGATAGTGCTTTGAGATCTAACATCCCAAGGTCCCTTCTGTCTTCCAGAATTCTCTGTTCTTAGGTTCCTTCCAGCTGTAACAATCTATACTCCGAATTCTAAGGTCCCTTTCAATGCTCATATTTTGCTTCAGAGAATTCCCCCTCCAAAAGAACTCCAATCTGTCCAAACCCTCACTGGCAAAATCAGATCCTGAAAACCCTTTGTCTTATCAGAAGAGAAAATGCTAGCCGAAAACCAGACTATTGAAGGAGATTATACTAATGTGTAAAAGCCATTGGGGTGATAATTAGGGAAAGTGGCCCTATGATGGGGAGAAGATAGCACCCAAATGTTGCTTTTAAGTATATATATATAATCCCCCTTATTTCCTAAAGTAGCTTTCAAATCCCCTGAGTAGGGTGTTGTCTCTTTTCCCCCCATTAATTGGGGATCAGAGAGAGAGAGAGCTGTTACCTCTGATAAGAGGAGATGGCAGCTCACAGTTACCAAGCGTGATTGCCTGTCAGAAAACAATACCTGGGGCTGGGTTGTCTGCAGAAGCTAAGGGATGACTAATGCAGCTAGTGGCATAAAAAATCAGATGAATTTTTTTCTCCAAAGACAAAGGGCTCCAGCCTACCAAGTCCTACCAGGGCTAAGGGACTGTGAATGGAGGATACTAAAGAGCAGTACAGATCGTCCCCCCCCCATAATTTTGAAAAGGGACAATGACAAGCTGTAGCATATTTCCAGATTGTAACAGAAAGAATGATGGATTTAGAATCTGAGGACCCGGGGTTCAAATCCCAGCTCTCCCATTTGCTACTCATGTGACCTTAGGCAAATCATCTAACGTTACTTTCTAGACCTTGGTTTCCCAATCTGTTTTTAAAAAATATGGGCAGGCTAGACTGGATGCCTGATGACACCCCTTTCACCTCTAAATCTGAGCTTCTGAACTAGAAGAAGGCAAGCAAACAGCTTAAATCTTCTTTTTTAAGTCAGGATCATAAGTGTTAACACTCAAAGTCCAGAAGCCCTTAGTGTGACTGAATTTTTTGAATCTTTCTTTTCTTGGTCCTAAAATAATTTCACAGAATCTCAGAGCTGGAAGGAACTTTAGTAGACCTGGATTCAAATCCCAATTCTCTCACATACTAGCTATGTAGCTTTGGATAGGCTGATCAACCTTCTCTTAGCCTTAGATTCCTTGTTAGTAAAATGAGGCTCATGAGAGCACCTATCTCATGGGATGTGAGGACCAAATGAGATAATGCATATGTAATCGTCCCCTGGCTATTCTCATTCTCTTGTCCCAGCACTGGCAGGTTGGGTCGCCAAAAGAGATATCTTATGATTGGTTGAAAAAAATTGAATGAGGGGACAATTAAGTGGCTCAGTGGAGAGAAAGCCAGGCCTAGAGAAGGGAGGTCCTGGGTTCATATGTGACTTCAAACACTTCCTAGATGTATGAGCCTGGGCAAATCACTTAACGTCAATTGTTTAGCTCTTAACTCTCTTCTGCCGTGGAACCAATACACAGTATTGTTTAAGGGTTTAAAAAAAAATCAAGTGACACCTCTTGGCCAGAGAGGAAGTCAATTCAGCATCAGTCCAGCCTAGTGGCATCATCTACCTTCCATCCAAAGGTCCAAAATCCTATAATCCTGATTAAGGGATTGGACACACACTGGGATTATAAGAAAATAGTTCAATTTTTAGTTCTCAGTTGATTCATTAATTGATTCTTTGATTGACTGAGGTAGGGGAGGAGTGCCACTCTTAAATAAATAAAATTCTTTGTAGCCCATAAAGATCTATATACTTGTCAGTGAACTATCTAAAATTAAGGGTCTGAACTAGATCAGCAGTTCTCAAAGTGTATTCTGGGAATTCCTGGGAGTCCCTGAGACCTTCTCATGGGGTCTGCAAGATCAAAACTATTTTCATAATAATACTAAAACATTTTAATTTCTAACATGGTGAATATTGATAGCTATAACCTATAGAAACAAGAGCTCTTAGAAGGAAAGATCCTTAATAATTTTTTAAACCCTTACCATAGGTCTTAGAATCAATATCATATCTTGGTTCCAAAGCAGAAGAGTGGTAAGGGCTAGGCAACACATTTACATTCTTTTCTTTTAAAACATATCTTCTGTCTTAAAATCAATTTTAAGTATTAAGTAATAATATATTAATATTATAAGTATATAATATCAAGACAGAAAAGCACTGGGCAATTGGGATTAAGTGACTTGCCCAGTGTCACATAGCTAAGAAGTGTTTGAGTTCAAATTTGAACCCAGGACCTACAGTTTCTAGGCCTGGCTCTCACTAAGCTACTTAGCTGCCCCTTAATAATCTTTGATAATATAAAAGGGGTAAATCTGGCCTCAGACACTTCCTAGCTGTATGACCCTGCACAAGTCACTTAATCTCAATTGCCTAGTGCTTTTCTGTCTTGATATTTTATACTTATAATATTAATATATTATTACTTAATACTTAATATTGATTTTAAGACAGAAAATATGTTTTAAAAGAAAAGAATGTAAATGTGTCCCAAGACCAGAAAGTCTGAAAGCCACTGGCATAGATGATCTTGAAGGTTCCTTTTAGTTCTGGTATTTTACACTCTATGTCCCATGGTCCTTCACAGCTGTGTTCTAAGATTCCTTTAAACTCTGGCATCCAATGGTCTAAGGTCCCTTCCAGCTAACCAGTCAATAAGCTGTTATTAAGTGTCTACAATGTGCCAGGTACTGTGCTAAACTGAGGACACAAAGAAAAAGCAATAAAAAAAATCATCAGTCCCTGCTCTCACAGAACTCTTGGCCTAATGAAGGAGACAGCATGAAAACAACTATATGCAAAAACAAGATATATAAAGGGGAAATTGGAGATATTTAACAGAGTGGGAAGGCACTAGCATTAAGGGAAATTGGGAAAGACTTCTTGCAGAACATGGAATTTTAGCTGGGATTTGAAGGAAGCTAAGGAAATCAGGAGGTAGAGATGAAGAAGGAGAAAATTCCAGGCATGGAGGACAACCACTGAACATTCAGAATCAGGAGATGGAGTGTCTTGTGAGAGGAAGAGCAAGGAGGTCAGTGTTCCCAAAGTTGCCAGTGATCTCTTTCTCAACAAATTTAATGATGTTTTCTTTGTCTTCTTTATCCTTCCTTCTTGACCTTTCTGTAATCTTTGACACTATTGATCACCCTCTCCTCCTTCATATTCTCTCTTTTCTAGGTTTTCATGACCCCACTCTTCTGGTTCTCTTCTTACCTGTCTGACCACTCCACTCACCATGGTTATCATCTGAGGCTCTTTCCTGAACCATCTTCTCTTCTCCATCTATATTATTTTGCTCAATGATCTCATCAGCTCTTGTACATTCAATTATCATCTCTATGCTGATGATTCTCAAATCCATTTAGATAACATTAACCTCTCCTAACCTCCAGTCTCATATCTCCAAATGTCTCTTGTACATCTTGAACTAAATGTCTCTTGGACAGCTTAAATCCAACAAGTCTAAAACTGAACTCTTCTTTCCCCCAAGCTCTCCACTTTTCCTAAGTTCCCTATTACTGTCAAGGGCACCACCATCCTCAGGCTTGCAATTTAGGTGTCATCCTCAACTCTTGTGTCCCCTTCCCCATATCCACATCCTGTGATCTAAGGTCCCTTCAAACTCTGACATTTTATGCTTTAAAGGTCTTTTAGGTCTAACATTCAATTTTCTATTTTAAGATTATTTCTTAATTAAGATTATTTCTGTCATCAATATTATTTCAATTATTATTAAGTTCCTGTCTAGTTCTAAGACTCTATGATCCTATGAGCTAATCCATCTATTACCCTTTCCCAAAGCAACTATAAACCACAAGTCCATGGGTGGGAAGGAGACTCTGAAAAATGAAGAAGACTATAAAAAGGGAAGAGATACAGACTGGTGTCTCGTCTGGCATCCCATTTCTACTTTCCCTACTTCAAGAGGTACTGTGGAAGCTCAAGCAATATAATAAATGTGAGCTCATTCTTAGCAGTAGAAAATGCTGAACAAATGTGAGGTGTCATTCCTAGTTTCCTTAGGGCTCCCTTGCTCCCAGCTATGCAATTAAAGAAGGGTCAGTTCTCTACTGGGGTCACCTATGGGGCAGAGAAGTAGAAGAGCAGTCTTGCTGTATTTACTTCATAGCTCAGCATGTCCTCACACATATCAGCAGACAGTTGCCTAAGCAAACGTCATCCTGGCATATGAGTTTGTGGGATGGAGCAGAAAGTGGAACAAGCACCAGGCTGAGAAGCAGGAAGCCTGGACTTCAGTCCTAGCCCCCTCTCTGACTAGCTAGGTCACCCTCAGCAAGTCACTTTCCTTTCTTTGGGCTTCATTGATAAGAAGAGGGTGATGACTCTTTGATTAGATTCATGTCTGATAGTCCAACCATCTCTGACACCATGCTCTAATCCCTGACATTCTGTGTCCTAAAACCTCATCTCTGACATTCTGGCTCCCCCATTCCAGGGTTCCTTCTGGTGGTGGATTAGATAAGCTGGACCTTGAATGACCAGGCATTTGTTCTTCACTAGGCTTATTGCTTCCAGATTGGTAGGACCTTCTACAAGGGTTTTCCCTGTGGATTTCAAAAACCCAGGGTCAGCTCTATGATACAATGAACAAGGCATTAGAAGAGGAAGCCCAGGGCAGGTTGACGTTCTAAGCCCCAGTTCATTTCTTTTATGTTCCCTGTCTCTGTCTCTGCCTCCCTGTCTCTGTCTTTCTCTGTCTCTGTCCCTGTCCTTCTTTCTGTCTCTCTGTCTCTGTCTCTTTCTCTCTCAACGTCCCTTTCTCTTTCTGTCTTTGTCTATTTCTCTCTGTCTCTGTTTTTCTCTTCCTCTGTCTGTCTCTCTCTGTCTGCCTCTCACTTTTTCTTTCCTCCTCTTATTCTCTCTTTTTCCCTCTATCCCTGATTGTCTCTGTGTCTCTCTGCCTCTGTATCTCTTTCTCTCATTGTACCTCTCTCTTTCTATGTCTTTTTTCTTTTCTGTTTCTTTCTATCTCTCTCTTCCTTTCTCTTTTTTCTTTCTCCCTGTCTATCTCTGTCTCTTTTACTCTCTGTCTTTCTCTGTCTCTGTCTCTCAGTCTCTTTCTTTCTGTATTTGTGTGTGTCTTTCCCTCACTCAGTGAAAACAATGACAGTGGAACTGACAGTTCTTCTGACCTTCCTACAATCTAACAGGGATGCCAGTTGCCATGGATACAGGAGGTGAAGTCTCTGGCAGTCTGGGCCCACCAGAAGGTATTAGTAAGTTGGACTAGCCAGGAGTTGAGGGAAAGAAAGGAAGGGGAAAAAACAACTCTCCCATCCCTACCTGTCTCTGCACCTCTTCCCTCCCAAGAAAGGGAAGTCATACAAACAGGAAATCCCCTAAATGGGAGACCTGCAGTCCTCTCTTCTTATAGACCTGTAACACAAGACCCGAGAATTGGAGGAGATGCCAGAATACATTTAATTCAACCTATTCCTGAAAAAGTGCCCCTCTTCAAAATACCTATTTAGTGGTCAGTCCTCCTTTCTTTAAAGATGGCAAGGGGAGGGGGCTATTCCCTTCCAAAGCAGTTCATTTCACTTTTTAAAGGCTCTAATTACTAGGATATTTTGCCTGACATTCTACCTAAATTTGTTTCTTTGCAACTTCTAACCCTTCCCCCTAGTTATTTCCTCTGGGACCTAGAAAAATACATTGAATCCTTCTCCTATGTGACAGCCAATCACATAACTGAAGATATTTACATACACACATATGTATGCATGCACACATTCGTGCGTGCTCACACACACACACACACACACACACTCTGAAATGTTCTCCAAGCTAGACATCTCTAGTTTGTTCAACCATTCTTCACATGACATAAAGCCAAGGCCTTACAAAGGTATTGCTTGGGTAATGTCCTCTGGGGGAGAATGGAATCGATCAGGACCATGGACAGCATCCTCTCAACCCCCTACATCTTCAACCTAGTCCTTTAAGGACCAATGACCTGTGTGGCATGGACCACTCCCAAATGTTATCAAAGTATTTCCACTGAGGAGAGGGATTTTGATGGAAGAAACCACTTGGGAATAGCCTCCACTACCTTCACAATGTCACTCACCTTCCCTACTTCATCCAGGGCTCATAAACCATTGGGGAAAGGGAGGAAAATAAGCAACATATATATATATAACTCTAATTTTGACAAAGCATTTTGCAAACATTATTTCTTTTGATCATCACAACAGCCCCATGAAATAGATAACAATCAAGTATTACTGGCCAAGAATTGTAGATAAGACAACAGATTCAATGAATTAGAAGACTTGCCTGCAGTCATGCAGCTGGTAATCACTGAAACTAGGATTTGAACCCAGGTCTTTTCGCTCCAATGCTAGTGCTCTTTTCATCACATCATATCACATCTCCAACAAAGTAGACCTCTTGATTTCCAAAGTTTGACTTTCCTTGAGCTCATCCTAGAGAGGGTTTTGGGGTTTGTTTGTTTTTACACTCTTCAATATCTCTTTTCTTTTTCAGGAACATTTGTAAACCATTCTATATTTTAGGTTCTAAGGTCACTTCCACATCTGATGTTCTATGTTCTATTATCTAAGAACCTTTCCCATTCTCACATTCTGTGTTCCAAGATGTCTTACAGCTCTAGCATTCTATGAAGTGATGGTCCTATGATAAAGAAGCCATAGCACTGGTTTTGAAAGTAGAGGGCATGGATTCAAACCCCACTTTGGTCACTTCCTATGTTACCTTGAAGAAGTTACCAAAACTCTCTGAGCCTCCATTTTCTCATCTGTGCAATGAGAAGAGTTAGGTTATCTGGCCAGACTTTAGATCTACGTATCCATGATTTCAGCACTAACATTCCTCTTTTTTTTAAAAATGTTTTAAGATCCTTTCTAGCTCAAATATTCCACGTTCTAAGGTCCCTTCTAGCTCTGACATTCTATGGTGCTATGATTACTGAGACAACAATGGAAATAATCATACCATTCTGTTCCTGAAGGCCTTGGCTTCATTACCAGCTCATTTCCTCTAGTGCACTCCAACAGGTCTATTTTGAAAGGCTGCCTCTCTTAACAGGGCATTAGCCTCTGAATTATTTTTAATGACACCTTCCAAAGTTGAAAATAAAACGTTTGATCCCTTTTCCGCTTGGTGGGCAGCCACAAAGGTTTTGCTCTCCAGCTCAGTCCTGGTACTACAAGCCAACCCACATTTCTCTTTTGTTTACTTTTCGGTCCCGGGCCCCAACTGTGGGCCTGGTGGCAGCCTCGTTCACCTGCACTCAGCTGTTGGAATAGTGTTTAATTAGTTGCTGCTGGGAAGGCGGTAGAGTTGGGACACGTGAAGCTTGGCTAGGTAGTGTGCACACACACTGGTGTGCATTTTAAATTCCCTGTGAAGAAAGTAATGGTTTGGAGGAGGTGATTTGCTTTCAATCTAAAGGGCATTCACCACAGGGCAAAGGAGATTTTGGAATCAGGGCCAATCTGTGTTCTTTAGAAATTCAGCATCTTTCTTCAGTGGTGGCTCAGCATTCCCACCCTCAATTCACATACACATGCAAGTGAGCACCCCCAGGCTTATAAAATTCCCTTTGGGTAAGATTTGAGAGACCTAGGGTCTAGGCCACAATGTGCTATTTTCTAGCTCTATAACTTTGGACAAGGCCTCTCTCTCTTCTGTGGGCTTCATTTTCCTCATATAGATTCTAAACTAGGGACCTGTGAACTTTTTTTTTAATTTTATTTTAAAATTTTTTCCATGGTTACATGATTTATGTTTTCTCCCTCCTCTCTTCCCTTCCCCTCCCAGAGCTAACAAGAAATTCTCCTTGGTTATACATATATTAGCCCTCAAAACTTATTTCCTTATTATTCATTTTTGTAACAGTCATCTTTTAAAACCAAAACCCCAAATCATACACCTATATAAAAAAGTGATAAATCAAATATTTTCTTCTGCATTTCTACTCCAACCATTCTTTCTCTAGCTGTGGATAGCTTTCTTTCTCATCAGCCCCTCAGGATTGTCTTGGGACAAAAGCATTAGAATTAAGAGAGGTACCTCAAAATTGTCTTGGATATGGGAACAGCAAGGTAGCAGCAAGGATTGGGAGCCAGGCTCTGAGATGGGAGGTCCTGGGTTCAAATATGACCTCAGACACTTCCCAGCCATGTGACCCTGAGCAAGTCACTTGATACCCATTGCCTAGCCCTTCCCACTCTTCTGCCTTGGAACCAATACCCAGTATTGATTCTAAGATGGAAGATAAGGGTTTAAAAAAAAGAATTGTTCTGGATCATTGCATTGCTATTAGGAGCAGTCAATTACATTTGATCATTCCACAGTGTTTCGGTTACTGTGTATAATGATCTCCTGGTTCTGCGTATTTTACTCTGCATCAGTTCATTTAGGACCTGTGAACTTTTTTAAAAAGATTATTTTGAAAATTGCATGTCAATATAATTGGTTCCTTTATAGTCATTTGTATTTTATTTTACACATTTACAAGCATGGTTCCAAGAAGAGCCCATGTCTACAGAGGAGTCCATGACACACACAAAGTTAAGAACCTCTGGTCAATTGAGAGGCTTAAACTTGACAATCTCCAAAGTCTCTTCTAGCTCTGACATCCTGTTTCAATATTTTCAGGATCTTTCCTGCTTTATCCCTCTCTGTTTTAGATCCTAAATCCCCTTTCCAGTTCTAACATCCTCTTTTTTTTATTGAAAAATATCTTCCCATCTCTAAAATGAAGGATAAGACTAAGAGTAGGAAATCAATCTGACTTGATATTGGTCTGAGTTTCCACAAAGTCATGAAATAGATTGTGTTTGCCTTCCTATATTCTTCTATGAACCCCTTCATTCCATATTGACTCCATTTCCAATCCCCATCCCCAGTCACCTGATGCCATCATGCAACCCTTCTAGTTATCTTGGGCCCTTTGGTGTGAGAACCTACCCTGGACAGTAATTTATGGTCCTTCTATCCCTCAAAATATCTCCCTTCTTGGTTCTACCCTCTTATCCCTCCCCTTGGGTCCATGGTTAATAATAAGCTAATCAGTTAACCTTACTTAACATTCTTTGATAATTTAGAAATTTCAAAGTGGACACTCCTTCAATCCATGTAATGATAATGTAGAATTAATAATATATATTGTAATATATATTATATATATGTGAGATATATAATATATAACAATCTAATGTCATAACATCATTAATATTATATGTAACATATCATATTGATAATATAATATGATACATAATAATGATAGTATAATGATAAAGTATATTTATAACAACTACTATTTTAATAGCACTATAAGGTATATAAAGCAATTTTCTCCACACTCTAAAAGGTGGATAATGTATATTATTATCCTTAGAATCCTTAGAACACAGCAGACCTGGGTTCAAATTATACCTCTAACTCATGCTGACTACGACCCTGGGAAAGTCACTTCTCAGTACCCCAGACTAGAAGTTGCAAGTGCCAACTACTCTCCCTTGGTAGAAGAAGCATCTCCCTGGCAGCAACTTAAACCAATACAATCTCAGGTCCAACTTTTTAAAAATCACATATTAATAACCAACACACGAACCCATACTTCAAGTCCTGTAGTCTCTGTACTAAGAAGCCTCTCAGATTGAAAAGTTTTGGATTAAACCAACCCTAAGTATCCCTTCCAGTCCCATGGTAACATAAATGTCACATAATTCATGGAGCTCCAAGTCTCAATGGAATATCTTGAGGACAGGGTCTGGCCAGGAATCTTTGTACCTAAAGCAAAAATGGGAGGGGATCCTCTGGGAGTATGGTCATTGAAGGGAAGAGACATGCACCCAAGTTACCAGGAGATTTCTACACTGATGAAAAACTGATGTGTGCTAAGGAAAAAGAAAACAAGGAGTTAGTTAGGGGGAAGAAACATCCCCTAAGATCGTGTTATTGTAGTCTTCAACCTTTTGATTTCCTTGGGCAAAGCCCCAATCGCCTCATATAGTTACACTTTGGCTTTTTTTAAAAGAGTCTATTTATTATAGATAAACCAAAACTCATCTTCTTGTCATTATAGATCATTAGACTATAACTCCCAGAAGAGCTCACCATCTATCGTTCTGTCTTCTGGGACTTTCTGCTCTTTCTCTAGCCCTGTCAAGTCCTCCTTGCAGCCCACATCCATCCAGCATGCGTTCTTCTTTCCTCTGGCCCATAAATAACAGTTACAGGGCTTGGCCCCCTTTCCAGGGCTCCTTCCTTGATTATCAGGTCACCCTTGACAAACCCATCTGGCTAAAGAAAAGTTGAAACCTGAGAGACAGGACCACCATCCATCATCATGACTGACTGCATGCTCAGCCTGCCTGCTTGCCACAGGGGAAAGGACTTCTCACACTTGAACTCCTTGCTTCCTATCTCAAATTAGACTAAATGGTAGTAAACATCTTGCTTCTTTCCAGACCCTCCCCAGGAGCTCTCCATTGTTTAAGAGAGAAAGAAAAGAAATGAGAGATGAAAGAGGTAGGAGAGGAGAAATAAGAGGAAGAGAAAAGGCTATAAAAGAAGAGAATGGGGAAGGGAAGAATTCAGTAAGCATTTATTAAGTACTTACTAAGTGCCCAGCACTGTGCTAAGTCCATAGAAACAGCCTGTACCCTCAGGAAAAGGAACAGGAAGAAATGAAGGAGAGAGGAGGATGATAAAAAGCATGAGAAAAAGAAAGCTTTATAAGATGATGGATTTTAAGAAATAAAAGCCCAGCTATAATATATGTCAGTTATTATGGTCTTTAGACTTTTATTTCTTATATGTAATACACATAATATATATATATTACTTAGAAGTTTGTAAAATGCTTAAAATACATTATCTCCTTTGGATCTCACAACTGACCCATTCCATAGATTAAAATCTGAAGCACAGAAAAGTGAAATAAATCACCTTGGGTCATACATAGGGTGTTTGAAGTGAAATAAATCACCTAGGGTCATACATAGGTGTTTGAGGCAGGATTGGAACGCAGATCCCACTTCAGGTCTATCACTCTCCCCACCAAAACACTCAGCATCATTATGCATCCAGGTTAGGAGGCACTCTCCAAGTGATTGTCCTGATGATTGTAGCTCATATTTCCAAAGCATTTCTCCCTCCCAACAACCTTGTGAGGGAAGTAGTGTATTATTAATTCCATTAAAAGAGAAGGAAGTGATTAAGAAGGGAAGTAATCTACCCAGAATTAGAGGTGGGTCTAGAACCTAGGTCATAGGGCCCTAGACTACAGAAAGTATTTTGCAAAGCATCATTATTAAGGGCAGCTAGGTGGCTCAGTGGATAGAGAACCAGATCTGGATTTGGAAAGACTCGGGTTCAAATCTGATCCCTGACACTTCTAGCTGTGTGACCTTGGGCAAGTCACTTAACTCCAGTTGCCTTGCCCTTAGAGCTCTTCTGCCTTGGAACTGATACTTAGTATTTAAGACAGAAGGTAAAGGCATATATATAAAATTATTGATCCAAGACAATTCTGAGGGACTTATGAGAAAGAACTGTTGGAGTCAAAATGTAAATAAAAGTATGCAATTTTCCACTTGTTTATTTGGGTTTATGTTTTAAGGTTTTGGTTTTAAAATATTACTCACAAAAAATGAACAATGTAGAAATATGTCTTGCATGATAATACAGGTATAACTCGGATCAGATCACCTGCTAGCACCAGGAGGGGAAAGAGAAAGGAGGGAGAGAAATAAGTTAAATCATATAACTTAGGAAAACTTGTGTGGAATTTGTTCTGACATATATATATATATATATATATATAAACATTGTTATTGTTGTTATTGATAATTTTATTTTTCTTATTATGCCTAAAATGCACTCCCTCATCACCTTAGAATTCTAGCTTCTTTCAAGACCCAATCTAGAAACCTCCTCTTAGAGCAGACTAAAGTGGAGGGCCACATCTTCTGCAGTCTATTTTTGTAGGGCTTAATTTCTGTCCTAGTAACAACTCTAAGGCAGAAGGGCTTGAGTGATTTGCCCAGGATCACATAGCTAGGAAGTATCCGAGGCCAAATTTGAATCCAGGACTTCTGGTAGCTGGTCTGGCTCTCTATCCACTGTGCTACCTAAAAATAGTATTTTTAAAATAATAATAAAACTTTGCTTACAAATGTAAAAACCATTCTTAGCTGGAGTCTACATAAAAACAGGTCTCTCCCCACCCCCACCCCCCACCCCCAGGACACTGTCCTATAGGAAGCTTTTCCTGGCCCATCCTCCAGATGTTAGTGCTCTCTCCTCCTTTAACGTGACTCGTATTTACTTATTTGTGTGTGTCTCCTTTGAAGTAGAATGTAAACCCCTAGAAGGTGTGGACTGGGGTGGGAGCTTTTGGTTGTTGAATTGTTGTTTCTTTATATCCTCAGCACCTAGGACAGCGCCGTGACTATAGTAAGCCCTTAATAAAGGCTTGTGGGATTGTATTAGATCAGTTGAGTGACCCTTCACCAGTCAGGTTGGCCAACAGCTGGAGCTTAGCATCTGCTCTGCTCAAGGCCCAGATGAAAGAACTTAGGAGGGCAGGAGGCCAAAGAGCAGATTAGGAAGTTCAAAGAGAGATCAGGGCCATTTCCAGGCAAGAGGGGTCCAGGTTCAGCCTCTCCTAAGTGTCCACATTCCTTCTCAGCCCTGATTCTGTGAGGCCCTGGGTCCTGGCATTCCTCTGCCATGCAAACTCCAGGAGAAATCTTTGCCCAGCTGAATAAACTCTCCTTTATAATTTTGGTGGAAAAACAAACCCAAACACACTTTTCCAGGGACTGATATTTATTAGTTTCAAAGATGGTCAATTAATTATTTCCAGTGCCAAGCTTCAGAATACTATCCAAATTTGTTGTTGAGTAATTTCAGTCATGTCCTATTCTTCCTGACCCCATTTGAGCTTTTCTTGGCAGAAAGACTGAAATAGTTTGCCATTCCTTTCTTCATCTCATTTTACAGATGAGGAAACGGAGACAAACAGAATTTAAGTGACTTACCCAGGGTTACTCATTGTCTGAGACTGGATTTGAACTCAGGTCTTCCTCACTCCATCACCTAGATGGCCAATAAATATAAAGAAACTGAGGCAAATGGGGTTAAGTGGCCTGCCAAGGGTCGCTCAGCTAGTAAGTATCCAAGGCTAGATTTGAATTCAAATCCTCTCAACTCAAGGTCCAGCACTCTATCCACTGACCCACCTAACTTTCTGATGTCCAAATAGCTTTCCTCAATAAGAATTAAAACAAGTCACAGGTTCATAGAAAATGTAACATGGAAGTCCCTTAAAATATAGAATTTTAGAGCTGGGGCGTATCTTAGAATATAAAATGTTCTAATTAGAAAAGAAATAAGAATCTAGAATCAAAGGGCATGGAATGACCTTGGGATTAGAATATTAGAACTTCAAAAGCCCATGGAACAAAAAATACAAGAGATGAAAGAGACCTTGGAACATAGAATACTAGAATTTAGAATACTAGGAGCTCCGAATGCAGAATGATAACCTGGAAAAAAAACATTAGAACATAGAGTGTTAAAAGAGAGTTTAGATATCATCTTGTTTAACCCTTTCATTTTACAGATGAGGAAATTGAGGCCAAAAGAGACCAAAAGAAAATGACTTGTCTAAAATCTTGATGAGTTACCAAGATCTAAAATGCATGTTGCTAGGCTCCCAATCCATTGTTTGGGTTTTTTTCCCCTTTACATAAATCCTTTAGTGTTGTTGAAGAGGGCCAGAAACTCTGCCTCCTGGGCCTGCTGTAACTACTTTATGATGAAGATCTCAGATTTTAAAGGGTCTTTTGTTCAGCTATTAAAAAGCTGTTTAGCAAGCAGAGAAGAAGGAGTGATGAATTATTCTCAGGCACCTGCCCTACTTGTTTATTAAATAAAAAATAGCCTCACTTCATCATCCATCACACTGGGCTCCTTTTTTGATTTCTGGGCAGCCAATAGAAATGACTCCATAGAAAAATTGGGCTTAGATAACTCTTTCCTTTCTCCACAAGTGGTCTGACTGACACAGCTCAGGCTCTGAATTGGCAACCAACCCCTTGCTATATTCCCAGCTCTCTGAAAGGCTCTGACTCACTGTTAAAACCTTTTCTGTTCTTGCCTATGAAGGCTCTTGCCATTGGTCAGTACCTATCAGAGCATGACCCTTTCCTAACATGAGAACCATGCTGGCTTAAAGGAGCCTTGAAGGTCCCCCTAATACCTAGAGGTATTCATACTTATATTTTATGATATAATTATTAGTTATATTAGGTAAGTATTAATTATATAATTAAATTAAATATTACATAATGATATAATAATTATAAATAAATAAAATAAATTTAATAAACATTCTATAATTAAATAATTAATGGCACCATTTTAGCAAGGACCCTAGAGAATATCTTGTCTCATCTCTTTCCTTAGAGCAGGAGCCCAGCCCAGTTTCTCAGAACTGGAAATCTCTGATTCTGGAAAACCAGTGTTTGGCTTAGGTAGAAGGCAGAAAGAACTCAATCAATTTCTTCCTCTTCCTGTCTTCCTCCACCATCATTCCTGACTTCAGTCAGATTGGTGAAGTTAGAATAGAAGTGTAGAATTAGAGTACTTGGGTTCCAGTCCTGCCTTATTGGTTACCACCACTGTGACCTGCTTCCTCATGTAAAATTAGTTGGGGTAAAAGATAAATCATTCAGTCACTAAACATATATTAAGTACCTCCTGTATGCCAGCCACATTGTGCTATCTTCTAGGCATAACAAAGACAAAAATTAAACCTTCCTTGACTTCAAGGACTTTGCTAGATGACAACATGAACTTCTCCAACTATATTCAAAGTGCATACAAAGTAAATACCAGATAATTTGGGGACAGAGGGCCCCAGGAGTTGCTGAATTAGGAAAAGATTCTTATACTAGTCTCTTATACTAGAGATGAAAGGGACTTTGGAACTTAGAATACTAGGAGTTTAGACTACATAATGATAACCTGGAAGGAGCATAGCGTGTTAAAGGGAATTTAAAAATCATCTGATTTAATCTCTTCATTTTACAGATGAGAAATTTGAGATCAAAAGAATAAAAGTGACTTGTCTAAGGTCTTGATGAGTTATCTATATCTAAAATACATGTTGCTAGGCACCTGAACCAAGAGCATCTAAGAAGTGATGTGTGAAGGGTGACGTAGGCATGGAAACAGCCTTCACATCTTCCACCGAGATGGAAAATGGAATAGCAAGTGTGAGGAACAAGAAGAAGGCCAGTTCAACTAGACTGAAAAAATAGATGAAGGGAAGGAACAATTAAAGCTGGAAATGTAGGATGGAGCTTCATTGTGAAGAGATTTAAATGAAAAAGAATTCACACTTGATCTTAGAAATGATAACGAATCATTGAAGGTTATTGAGCAGAAGGACATACATAGACCTGTACTTTAGAAATAGCACTTTGATAGATAAATTGAGGGTTAAAGGAGGATTAAAGTTCTTGAGGCAAAGAGACCAATTAGAAGGTTATTGTAATAATACTGACAAGAGATGATGAGGGCTATAACTATAGTAGTTGTCTCTGAATGGAGAAAAGGGAACAGAGGTGAGAGGTGTTGTGGAGGTAATAACAAGAATTGGTTACTGATTGAATACATAAGTTAAAGAACAGTGAGAAGTCAAGGATGAATCAAAGTTTGCCCACCTGGATGGCTTAAAGGATGTTAGAACCTTTGACAGAAATAAAAATAAGCGAGATCAGAACTGAGATGAGCATTGGGTGAAAGAGGATGAGTGCTGTTTCATACATAATGAGCGTGAGACACCCAAAGGACATCAATAAGGTTCCTTCAAGTTCAGAATCTCTATAAATATGGACTACTCTCCACTTCCTTATCCTCTGGGGGACAAAGAGTAGATGGAAAGAGAAAACAAGGACAGTCAGTACCCCTTCCTAAGTACAGCATCCATGACATCCCAACCAAGTCAAATGTTCAACCTCTTATTAGCCTTGGATAAAGCTTGGATAAATCCAAACCATTTGCCTTGGATAAAATCATGAAGTTTGTTTCTTGGTACTCTCTCCTTCTTCCTTCTATGTCTTTTTCTCCCTCCCTCAATCCTTTTAGAAGTCAATCTTCTCCACCTCCAACTCCTTCCTCTTCAACCCCAGTCATCCTAGGATTTTAGAGCTGAAAAAGACTCTATTATTTCATCGTAGACCGATGAAACTAGGTGAAACAAAATGAATCCCAGAGAGATTTAAGTAAACAGTTCACAGGATTTTTTTAAAATGTATTTTTTCAATTATCAAGCATTTTCCCCTCTTACCTCTCCCTCCCCCACTAAAGAAAAATATAAAAATAAATAACACATAATTTAGAAGAGAGAATAAAAGAAAAACAAAACTCTTATAACAAATAAATATAGTCAAGCCAAATTAATCCCCCTATTGGCCACATCCAAAAACCTGTGCCTCACTCTGCATGTTAGTCCATCCCCTCTCTGTCAAGGGGAGAATATAATTCTCCCTGTTTGGTTTTCTAGAATCATGATCAATCACTGCATTGAATAGAAAGATGCTATTCTTCAGGTGTCCTAAGTTCAAACATTGAGTGCATTTTGCCATTGAAACAGTTATGAATAGTAGTCAGAGTTAAAAACTATACTACTCTACTTAAGGTACATTCCCATTGAATAAGCTTTTGTGTGCTAGCTGGAGAGTATTAGGAACCATTTATAACAGCTGACTTACAGCTTTTATAAATGTTATGAAAGAACCTATTTGTAAATTGAGAAATGCCTATTTAATCTAATTGTTGTTTGTTTTCTTCTTTTTTGTAAAAATTATATAAAAACAGTTTGAAAACTAGGGTACCATAATAATAATAGCTATTATTTATAGAGTACTTACCATCTGCCAGGTACTTCACTAAGCACTTTATAATTATTTATTACCTTTCTGTCTTGGGCAGAATTTTTAAACTCTTTGAGATTTGGGTTATCAGTACCAGAGTCTGCCACATATGTACTGAATTGAAAGGTGTCTGATCGATCTTCTACCCCAGACTGTCAGTTGCTCCAACGTCCTACAATTAACATCTCTGCTTTGGATTAAAGCACTATTTCTAATGTAATGTAATATGTAATATGATGTTGAAAAAATATTATCAACAACTGCCACATTGTCATTGGCTAATTTTGTTAGGTACAAAGTACCTTACTTATTCTTCTCATTTTTTTCCACCTTTTGACTTTGTTTAATATTTCTTGTTATCTCCTAGAGTCATTAAGTTCTATTCAGCTCATTCTCATTTTCNATATAATAATTATAAATAAATAAAATAAATTTAATAAACATTCTATAATTAAATAATTAATGGCACCATTTTAGCAAGGACCCTAGAGAATATCTTGTCTCATCTCTTTCCTTAGAGCAGGAGCCCAGCCCAGTTTCTCAGAACTGGAAATCTCTGATTCTGGAAAACCAGTGTTTGGCTTAGGTAGAAGGCAGAAAGAACTCAATCAATTTCTTCCTCTTCCTGTCTTCCTCCACCATCATTCCTGACTTCAGTCAGATTGGTGAAGTTAGAATAGAAGTGTAGAATTAGAGTACTTGGGTTCCAGTCCTGCCTTATTGGTTACCACCACTGTGACCTGCTTCCTCATGTAAAATTAGTTGGGGTAAAAGATAAATCATTCAGTCACTAAACATATATTAAGTACCTCCTGTATGCCAGCCACATTGTGCTATCTTCTAGGCATAACAAAGACAAAAATTAAACCTTCCTTGACTTCAAGGACTTTGCTAGATGACAACATGAACTTCTCCAACTATATTCAAAGTGCATACAAAGTAAATACCAGATAATTTGGGGACAGAGGGCCCCAGGAGTTGCTGAATTAGGAAAAGATTCTTATACTAGTCTCTTATACTAGAGATGAAAGGGACTTTGGAACTTAGAATACTAGGAGTTTAGACTACATAATGATAACCTGGAAGGAGCATAGCGTGTTAAAGGGAATTTAAAAATCATCTGATTTAATCTCTTCATTTTACAGATGAGAAATTTGAGATCAAAAGAATAAAAGTGACTTGTCTAAGGTCTTGATGAGTTATCTATATCTAAAATACATGTTGCTAGGCACCTGAACCAAGAGCATCTAAGAAGTGATGTGTGAAGGGTGACGTAGGCATGGAAACAGCCTTCACATCTTCCACCGAGATGGAAAATGGAATAGCAAGTGTGAGGAACAAGAAGAAGGCCAGTTCAACTAGACTGAAAAAATAGATGAAGGGAAGGAACAATTAAAGCTGGAAATGTAGGATGGAGCTTCATTGTGAAGAGATTTAAATGAAAAAGAATTCACACTTGATCTTAGAAATGATAACGAATCATTGAAGGTTATTGAGCAGAAGGACATACATAGACCTGTACTTTAGAAATAGCACTTTGATAGATAAATTGAGGGTTAAAGGAGGATTAAAGTTCTTGAGGCAAAGAGACCAATTAGAAGGTTATTGTAATAATACTGACAAGAGATGATGAGGGCTATAACTATAGTAGTTGTCTCTGAATGGAGAAAAGGGAACAGAGGTGAGAGGTGTTGTGGAGGTAATAACAAGAATTGGTTACTGATTGAATACATAAGTTAAAGAACAGTGAGAAGTCAAGGATGAATCAAAGTTTGCCCACCTGGATGGCTTAAAGGATGTTAGAACCTTTGACAGAAATAAAAATAAGCGAGATCAGAACTGAGATGAGCATTGGGTGAAAGAGGATGAGTGCTGTTTCATACATAATGAGCGTGAGACACCCAAAGGACATCAATAAGGTTCCTTCAAGTTCAGAATCTCTATAAATATGGACTACTCTCCACTTCCTTATCCTCTGGGGGACAAAGAGTAGATGGAAAGAGAAAACAAGGACAGTCAGTACCCCTTCCTAAGTACAGCATCCATGACATCCCAACCAAGTCAAATGTTCAACCTCTTATTAGCCTTGGATAAAGCTTGGATAAATCCAAACCATTTGCCTTGGATAAAATCATGAAGTTTGTTTCTTGGTACTCTCTCCTTCTTCCTTCTATGTCTTTTTCTCCCTCCCTCAATCCTTTTAGAAGTCAATCTTCTCCACCTCCAACTCCTTCCTCTTCAACCCCAGTCATCCTAGGATTTTAGAGCTGAAAAAGACTCTATTATTTCATCGTAGACCGATGAAACTAGGTGAAACAAAATGAATCCCAGAGAGATTTAAGTAAACAGTTCACAGGATTTTTTTAAAATGTATTTTTTCAATTATCAAGCATTTTCCCCTCTTACCTCTCCCTCCCCCACTAAAGAAAAATATAAAAATAAATAACACATAATTTAGAAGAGAGAATAAAAGAAAAACAAAACTCTTATAACAAATAAATATAGTCAAGCCAAATTAATCCCCCTATTGGCCACATCCAAAAACCTGTGCCTCACTCTGCATGTTAGTCCATCCCCTCTCTGTCAAGGGGAGAATATAATTCTCCCTGTTTGGTTTTCTAGAATCATGATCAATCACTGCATTGAATAGAAAGATGCTATTCTTCAGGTGTCCTAAGTTCAAACATTGAGTGCATTTTGCCATTGAAACAGTTATGAATAGTAGTCAGAGTTAAAAACTATACTACTCTACTTAAGGTACATTCCCATTGAATAAGCTTTTGTGTGCTAGCTGGAGAGTATTAGGAACCATTTATAACAGCTGACTTACAGCTTTTATAAATGTTATGAAAGAACCTATTTGTAAATTGAGAAATGCCTATTTAATCTAATTGTTGTTTGTTTTCTTCTTTTTTGTAAAAATTATATAAAAACAGTTTGAAAACTAGGGTACCATAATAATAATAGCTATTATTTATAGAGTACTTACCATCTGCCAGGTACTTCACTAAGCACTTTATAATTATTTATTACCTTTCTGTCTTGGGCAGAATTTTTAAACTCTTTGAGATTTGGGTTATCAGTACCAGAGTCTGCCACATATGTACTGAATTGAAAGGTGTCTGATCGATCTTCTACCCCAGACTGTCAGTTGCTCCAACGTCCTACAATTAACATCTCTGCTTTGGATTAAAGCACTATTTCTAATGTAATGTAATATGTAATATGATGTTGAAAAAATATTATCAACAACTGCCACATTGTCATTGGCTAATTTTGTTAGGTACAAAGTACCTTACTTATTCTTCTCATTTTTTTCCACCTTTTGACTTTGTTTAATATTTCTTGTTATCTCCTAGAGTCATTAAGTTCTATTCAGCTCATTCTCATTTTCAAGAAGTTTATTCCTTAGTTAAAGTTCTGAGCCTCTTATGCTATGTTGATAACTCTCATTCCAACTCTTGGAAAGCTGGAAAGAATCTAAAAGAGGCAACTTGCTAGGAGGTACAGTGGGGAGAGAGCCTGGATTCAAAAGAACCTGAAATCCATCCTCAGACACTTACAGAACTGTATGACCCTGGGCAAGTCACTAAAAAAAATCTCTATCTGCCTCAGTTTCCTTAGTTGTAAAATGGGAATGGGAATAATAATGCTGACCTCCCAGGACTGTTGTGAGAATTAATGAGATAATATCTGCAAAGCACTCATGGCAGCACCTGGTAGGTACATGATAAGCATTTCATAAAGGATTGCTCCCTTCCAAACACACCCCTATTTTGTAGATGACAAAAATAAGGACCAGACAGGTAAAGCGATTTGTCTAAAGTCACAAAGGTAAGAAGTCACAGAACTAGAACCCAAACTCAGGTTCTTTGAATATAAAGCCATTCAAGATCTAGTATACTCTCCCCTTCATAAAACTCCTTACTCCCTCAAGGGTCAGGTCAAGCTCTTTGTGAAGCTTTTCCTGATTCCCCCATCAGCACCAGGCACTAATGCCATCCTTTCCTGAACTCCTTGTTTATACTCCACATTTATTCTGCTGATATATGTACCCATTGCCTCCCCAGGTAGAGTGCAGTTGAGAACAAGGACTATTTGAATTTTGCTTTTGTGTCCTCATCGCTTAGCATAGTGCCTGGAACTGTAATAGGTACTTGATAAAGGGCTGTCAACTGACTGATTGAATGTGTCTAAAAGTAAAGAGGGGGCCCAGCTGCAGGACCTACTTCCTACTTCTGAGGGGGAATCTTTTAAGCCCTGGACCGAAATGGCTTAGAAAATCAATGATCTATGAGCTGAGCAGGGAGAGAAGGGGAAATTTTCCAATAATTGCCAAGAAACAAATCTAGACTGGAGCTTATCCTGCACAGTGACTTAACAGAATTTATATCTTTATTAATCGAATAACAAATTTAATTAATTACACTAAATGGCTTTAATTGAAGTGAGAATGAGAGCATGGACAAAATGCTAGGGAGTAATGAGCCTCAGATTTCTTAGCATCTGGAGTTAAAATGATCTTTAATTTCAATTTGGAAACAAAAATAATATGACTGCAGTCAATTTCTCTCCTCCCCACCTGTTCTTTGAATGGTATTGTTACTCGCTGGCAAAATGAAACCGTCTTTGTTTGGTTTTTTCCCCCCTGACATTGTCTCTTTCTCTCTCTCATACTGTCTCTCTCATTTTCTCTCTTTGTTTCTCTCTCTCTGTGTGTCTCTCTCTCACACACACATTGTCTCTCTCTCTCATGCTGTCTCTCTCTCTCTCATTTTCTCTCTCTGTTTCTGCCTCTATCTCTCTCCCTCCTTTCTTCTCTCAATATTTCTCTCTCTCAATCTCTCTTTCCCTCTCTCCTTCCTTATCTTCTTCCTTCTTTCTTTCCTTCTCTATCTCTATCTCTCTGTGTCTTTGTGACTCTGTGTCTCTCTGTCTCTTTCTCTATCTCCCTCAGTTTGCCCTGCTGGCAAAGTGGGAATGATTTTAAGCTTAAAGTGGCCTCTCTCTCCCAGAGACATTTCATTTTTATGATCTATTAGAAGCCTTAAACCCAGTCCTGAATCATGCTTTCAGAAAATATTAGACAGTAGATAATGGTAGGTAAGAGAAGCATTTGTTTCCAAGTTCTGAAAAAACTGACTCTGTGTATAAAAATGGGGCTCAGCTCCCCATGTTATGGTCTTGGCCCTTTTTGTGACTCTTCCCCTTTCTAGGCCTTAGTTCTTGATCTGTCAAATATAGAGATTAGAAAAGATCTAACAGAGGCAATTAGGTACATGGTGCAGTAGGGAGAGAGAAGGACCTGGATTCAAAAAGACCTAAAATCCATCCTCAGACACTTCATGACTATATGATCATGGGCAAGTCACTTAATCTTTATCTGCCTCAGTTTCCTCAACTGTAAAATGGGGATGATAATAACACTAACCTCCCAGGATGACTGTGAGAATGAAATGAGATCATATTTGCAGTCCCTTTCTATTCTAATTCATTTTCATCAGCCTGAGAGTTTATGTTTGAAAGTATTTTCCAGCTCTATGATTCTGAATCTGACATTCAGTTAAACATTTATTAAATACCTGCTGTATGCAGATCCTTGTCCTAGGCTCCAGAAAATATACAATATTTAAATAAGACCAAATCCTTACCCTCATGGTATGGTACCATGGTACCCTCGCAACAGCAGTATTCTATACAGTGTCCTGCTTATACCATTGAGAGAAAAGCACAACTGAATGTTAGATTTTAAGTTCCAATCCTGCTGGGTCATCTCTGTGGCCCTGGGCAAGTCACTTAGCTCTCTGTGTCTTAGTTTTCTCATCAGTAAGTCGAGAGAGTACAGCTCGATGTCCCCTTCAACCATAAATCAATAGTTCTGCATACTCTTAATTGTTTCCAGACTCCCCAGGACAAAGCTCACTTCCCTGACCACCACTCCCTGCTTCCCTCATATCTGCCCATGTTGGCTCCATCTTGCTGCTCTCTGGGTTCCCATTTGTCCTACCCTTCCATTGTGTCCTCAGGAACTACTGTTTTGTTGTTGAAGAACTCCTTCATATCAGATCTGTGCCCTCCTCTCAGAAATTTCCTTGTACATATTTTATATTTTCTGCCAGGTATACTTTTTTTCTTGCTTTACTCCAATAGAAGTAGTGAAGGGAAAAGTGTTTATTAGGTGTTTACTCTGTGCAAAGCTCATGAGCTAAGCTCTGGGGAATCTGATAGAAAAGACAGTCCTTGCTCTTAAGAAAGGACTTCCTTGGGGAGAGGGGAAACAGCACATCTAAGAGGTTTCCGCAGCAAGGCAGATGGCAAGGTCCAATGGTCCTTAGGGTGCCACGGTAAAGTTGATGATGATGCATCTTCTTTAATGTTATTTCTACTGATAAATTCATCCATTTCTGACACTTAACCATTTGCTGATGTGAAGGACTTTCGTATCAAGAATATTCTTCTCTAGGTCTTCAGGAACTGTGGTTGCTGAGGAGGCAAGGACCACAGCACGTGCAGAAGTGATGAGGGCTACAGGGATTGGGCAGGGCCATTGGTCTGGGAGGTTTGGGGACAGGCCTTTCCCAGGTCCCTTGGGTTCAAGGTCCTGGCTTATCTCCATTAAGGTCTGAGGGGAGGCAGTGGTTGAGATGGTGACAATGGTTTAACTCACCTGGAGCATGCCACCTCCTCTCTCTTCCTCTGGATTCCTTGCTGCCTCAACTAGTAAGTTGTTGAGAACAAAGACTGATTCATTTGGTCTTTACATCTCCAATTACTAGCACATAGCAGACATGGAAAAAATGCTTCTTCAATTGAATTGAAATGAATTGAATTCCCATATCTTAGACTTGTCTCCCCAACTAGACTATAAGCTCCCCAAGAACACAATCTGGGCTGTCTCCTCTTAGATCCTCCACAATGCAGCAAGCCCTTTTCTCCAAGCAAAATTGTGCTATGGAGCGAAAGGAGCCAGCAGAGCCACCTCTGGAGATAACTGCAGGCAAGGATGCTGAGCCCACCATTAGGAGGAGGGGCAGGTGGGTGCCAGGCTGCTGGAGGAACATAGAAACTAGAGCTGCAGAGAAACACAATAAGAAAGGCAAGAGGAGGAGGGGCAAGAAGATAAGGAGGCTGAGGCAAAGGGAGCAAAGCCAGGAGAGACAATTAGCAAGCACATTTAGTGCCATCTTAGAGATTCCATTCCCTTCATCCCAACACAGTTAGCCCCCTGCCCCATCCCTAGGCACAGTCACAATCTCCTTCCACCATCTTCCTGGCAACGCAGGCCTTAACTTTTATTTTAAGCAAACACACACACACACACACTCACCCCAAAAGCAATAGGGCTGTGGTCCAGGCCAACATGTCTCTGGAGACAGTATAGGGAAAAGGCGTCCAAAAGTTCAGATGAGCCTTCTAGCCCTGAACTGTGGTCTAATAATAACTTTGGATGGAATGTAGAATGCAGAAAGTTGAGTCGTATAAGATGAGATTGGAAAAGTAGGTTGATGGGTGGTCATGGAGGGTCAAGCTAAGGACTCTGGATTTTATTCTCTGGGCAATGGGAAGCAAACAGATGAGGAGGGAAATAATATGATTGAAGTGGCCAGGAAGGCTCGACTATATCCTTCATACTATTGTTCTCCATCTCCCTCAACACACACACACACACACACACACACACACACACACACACACACACACACATATCATACTCTCTTGGGCAAGTCACTTCATTTTTGTGGGCCTCAAGTTCCTCATTTGTAAAATGAAGACAATGCCCTCTGGGGTCCCTTCTGACTAAATCTTTGATCCCGTGACCTAATCCATGTCTAAAAATCCTCTTTTTAAAATGGGTTCCCATTAATCTCCTGCCATTTTGAAAAGAGCCTCTGGTGTATGTTCTACATACTTTGCTGCCTTTGCCCTAGAGGCCTTGGATTCAGATGCCAGCTCTGCTCCTCACAAACAGGCAAATCACTTCCTTTCTCCAGGGCTTCAGTTGACTCATTTTTGAAGTGATGCGGTTGGATTTAAAAGAGAACCTGAGAACACTGATCCACACAATGACAATTCCAGAGGCTTCATGAGGAAACCTTCCAACCACCTCCTGTTTAGAGAGGTGATGGACACACACACACACACACACACACACACACACACACACACACACAGAGGCTATGGCCAATGCATAAATTTGTTTTGCTTGATAACATGTATTTACAACAGAAGGTTTCTATTTCTTGCTTTTCCAATGGGTAGGGCATGGGGAAGGAGAGATGGGAGAGAGAGACTATAGATATGAAAATTGTTTTTTTAATTACATTTTTTTAAGTAAGATGAAGTCAGAGGTTGACTTGATGACCTCACAGGTCACTTCTAGCTCAAAATCTTTAGCTTTCTGCTCTAAGACTCTTCTATTTTTCATTTCAGAGGCACCATAGCCTTCTGACCCACTCCCAGACTCCATCGTCCATCTCTCAGGCTCCTCCCAAGGGAGCTGACATGGCTAGAAAACTAGTCAGGGTGTCTAATTAAAAACAAACAAATAAACCCAAACCACTGATTCAATGAGTCTCCAGGTGCTGGCCTGCCCCGAGCCTCTTCACCTCAGTGACCTGGGCCCCTGCTTATATTGATGGTGCTTATTGTCCTTGGCTAGCAAAGAGTACAAAATACAATTAACTGGTGGCTTTCTCTGTCTGATCCTTATGGACTGCTGGCTCCCCTGCCAGACTTCTCTTAAAACACCAAAGTCACCACTATCTGCTCTAAATCATATGATCTCATAATCCTACAAAATAACAGTAGCTTGATGGAAAAGAAAGAACATATTAGTTTGGGAGCCGGGAGATTAAGCCCTGCCATGGGCTTCTTGGGTGACCTTGGGCAAGTGAGTGCCTTCTCCTCTTTGGGCCTCAGTCTCCTCCTGTGTAAAATGGAGGGGATAGATGCTGAGGTCTCCTCCTTCTATGGCCCCATGAAATTCATGATTGGAAAGGGATGTGAGGAGGCTGAGAAAACGACAGCAAGGTAGCATGATTGACAGCCTGGAGGCTGCACGGGCACCCAAGGGATAAAAGAACCTGGAGGAAACCTTCCAGCACATTGGACAGATCCCTCATGGAGGACTAATGAGAGGACAGAGATAGAAGTCAAACAGGATTCAAAGATGTGGGCAGGTGGGGATCTATCTGTACCAGCTGGGGCAAGGCTCACATGGAGAAGGGCTTCAGGCCATCCAAGGATTGAAGCAATGAAGGAATTGGGCCATTTAGGCTCTAAGATCTTGTCCAGCTCTGACTTTGTACATTCCAGGAGCATGGTAGATGGAGCAATGGGGGGGGGGGGCGGCTAGGTGGCTCAGTGATTGAGAGCCAAGCCTAGATACAGAAGGTCCTGGGTTCAAATCTAGCCTCTGAAACTTACTGTGTGATCCTGGGCAAATCACTTAACTCCCATGGCTAGACCTTATTCCTCTTCTGCCTTGGAATCAATACACAGTATTGATTCTCAGATGGAAGGTAAAGGTTTACAAAAAAAGAAATAATGAATTGGGATTCAGGAGACCCGGGTTTGAATCCTTTTTATCTACTTATGTGATTTGGAGTGCTACAATTATTTCCCTTATCTGGGCTTCTGTTTCTCCATTTCTAAAAAAAGGATGATCTAGATGATCCAGGGATAAATCTCACTGAGATATAAAGATTCAAAAAATGATGCAGGGGCAGCTAGGTGGCTCAATGGATAGAGAGCCAGGCCTGGAGATAGGAGGTCCTGGATTTAAATCTGGATGTAGATACTTCCTGGCTGTGTGACCATGGACAAGTCACTTAAATTCCCATTGCCTAATAACCCTTATCCCTCTTCTGCCTTAGAACCAATACTTAGTATCAATAAGAAAGAAGGTAAGGGTTTAAAAAAAAAAGATGCAGTATCTTACTATGGAGTCAGGAAGATTCTTCTTTCTGAGTTCAAATCCAGCCTTTCACTTACTAGTTGTGCAACCCTGTTTACCTCAGTTTCCTGATATGTAAAATGATCTGGAGAAGAAAATGGTCAACCACTGCAATATCTGCCAAGAAAACTCCAAATGGAGTCATGAAAGCAGACATGCCTGAAGAACAACTGAACAACAAATCTGATCACAGGGAACTTCTGTTCTACTGTTGGTGAGATTAGAGGGAGAGGAGGTAGAGAATATGACTTGTAAGCACACAAGTGTTTCCTTTTCCCTGCTAATGGCCTCCTTCTTAAACTACCTTGTATTTAACTAATTTGCATAAGTGTGCATTTATTAACTTTATATTTATGTATCATAATATATGTATAATTATATATAATATATAGTAATATAGTAGTAATATAGTATTATATTAATTATATTATTTAATATATTAATTTGTATATTATTTAATATATTAATTAATGTATATTAATTTGTGATATATATTAATATACTTATATTACAGATTCTTCTCTGCTCCATCAGAGTGTTATGCTCATTGCTAGTAGGGACCATTTCATTCTCTATATTTCTATCCCATTGTCTGGTACATAGCAAAGTAAAATTTTAATAAGTGCTTGCTAACTGATTGACTAAATACAGGGTAGAGTGTGATGGGGCAAAGAAGAAACTAGAAAAATTGCACTAGGAAAATTTAAAGGGTAGAAACTACTGAGAGCATCAGGAAAGACTTCATCAAGTTTAGTCTAGAACAGTGATGGGCAAACTGCGTCCTGCAGGCCAGATGCAACCCTCTGAAATGTTCTATCCAGCCCCATAACATTATTCCTAATCTGACAAATACAATGAGTAGGATACAATACAATGAAACTTTGAAAGAGTTGCCTTAGAAACAGACTGACAGATGAGCCTTTCCTTTCCTTTGGCCTCTCTTTAAAAAGTTTGACCATCAATGGTCTAGAAGGACCAGCAGGATTGCAATAGGCAGAAATAAGGTATGGAGGGAGGGGAACAGTTAAGTGGCTTAATGGGTAGAGAGCCAGGCCTAGAGATGGAAGGACTTGGGCTCAGATCTGACTTCAGACATTTTCCTAGTTATATGACCCTGGGCAAGTCACTTAACCCTCATTGTCTAGCCCTTACTATTCTTCTGCCTTAGAACTGATACACAATATTGATTCTAAGAGGGAAGGTAAATGTTGGAAGGAAGGAAGGAAGGAAGGAAGGAAGGAAGGAAGGAAGGAAGGAAGGAAGGAAGGAAGGAAGGAAGAAAGGAAGGAAGGAAGGAAGAGAGTGAGAAAGAAAGAAAAAAGGAAGGAAAGGAGAAAGAAAGAAAAAAGGAAGGAAAGGAGAGAGAAAAAGAGAGAGAGAGAGAGA
>NC_058135.1:270183360-270240425 GCF_016433145.1 Gracilinanus agilis
AGAGACAGAGACAGAGACAGAGAGAGAGAGAGAGAGAGAGAGAGAGAGAGAGAGAGAGAGAGAGAGAGAGAGGAGTTCCATACATGGGGGATGGCCAGTACAAAACATATTTAAGTAGAAGAGGGCAGCAGGAGACCTGGGAATAACCAGTATTACAATTTGCCTCCAACAAAGAGTTCATGAAGGGGAATAAACTGAAATAAGGTTGATAAGGTCCACTAGTAAAACATTACTGAGGGCCTAAATGCCAGGATGAAAGGTTTATTCTTTATCTTAGTATAAAGGAAAGCTTTTCCTCCCCAGATCAATTGATGTAGTAAGACAAAGTGAGGTTTCATTGTTTAAACAGGACATGTCTATGACTTGTGACCCCTGGGAACAGCAAGATTGACTAAGGAAACAAGCTCAGCACACATCTAGGATCTTTAAATAGCTGGATGAATTTCAGTAGTTTAATTCTAGAGTTAAAGAGATCTAGGTTCTAGAGTACTTTGTGAGGGAAACCTCTGCATGGGAGTTAGGAGAGACTTTCTATCACTTCTCCTCAGTTGGCTATGTCTTCAGAGCCACTGGACCAGTAGGAGCCAACACATGCATACAGGAGCTGATAGTCCCAAGTACAGACCGATCCTTATTCATGGGAGGAAGCAGCTTCAAGGAGGCCCCTCACTTCAGAAAAGAGGGACAGTAATGGGTTCAAGAAAAGTATTGATCCTGGGACTTCATCCCAATAAAATTTAAATCATCTCATTTTAGAGACATGGAAACAGAAGCCTAGAGAAGAGAAATAAATATATCAATCTCAGTCACACAAGTAGTTAAGCAGTATTCAAACCTAGGTCTCCTGAATACCAATTCACTGCCCCTTCTACCATGCTGCCCTGCCTCTCATGGGATATAAAAAGTCAGAGCTGGAAGAAACTTTAAAGACCATTCAGCAGATTGGCCCACTCAGGAGAGATGATGTTGCCTAAAGACCCTGAAGCTAGAGAAAGAATTTCTAGGACCAGCAGGAATAGGAGTTATGAGTTGTCCTTTGCCTCACATATAGCCTACATCTGTCCCTTGCTGCCATTTTGTTCTAAGTTTGAGCCCACTCTTTCCAAAGATACCATCTCTGTTTGTAGAAGAGTTCCCCAAGCTTTGAGAGGGAATATTTTGTATCAGCTGTTCTTAATATACTACCTTAGTAAATACCTTTGGACAAGGTAATTAATGTCCAAGACTAATCTCCAAGATTGCTAATGAGAGGCACAATAGTGGGAGCTTGTGAGATGCCATAATAAGAGTAGCAACTCACAGGGTTATCCCTAAAATCCCAAAAAAAACTTACAGAGTTGTAGTCACCCTGTGGACAATCAATCTGCAAGCAGGAATACTAATTATGGAGTAGCCTGGAGAACTTGGAGGAGGAGTCTTGAAGACTTTTGAGCAGAAGAGTGGCACAGTTGGTCCCATGATCTAAGAAAATCATTTACCATCTGGTTGGTCTTTAAGGGTGAAAAGAGAAGGC
This sequence comes from Gracilinanus agilis, assembly GCF_016433145.1. Lineage (NCBI taxonomy): Eukaryota > Metazoa > Chordata > Mammalia > Didelphimorphia > Didelphidae > Gracilinanus > Gracilinanus agilis. The sequence goes on from NC_058135.1 coordinate 270,184,874, forward strand.
AGAGAGATCTATTAAAAGGCTATGTCAGGGGGCAGCTGGGTAGCTCAGTGGATTGAGAGTCAGGCCTAGAGACGGGAGGTCCTGGGTTCAAATCTGACCTCAGACACTTCCCAGCTGTGTGACCCTGGGCAAGTCACTTGACCCCCATTGCCCACCCTTACCACTCTGCCACCTATGAGTCAATACACAGAAGTTAAGGGTTTAATTATAAAAAGGCTATGTCAGTAGTCCAAGAATGGGGTATTTAGAGTCTGAAAGAGGATGGTGACCATATGAGCGCAGAAGAGGGAGGGCAGATGTAAGAGATGATATGAAGGTCCAATCAATAAGGCTTGGCAACTGATTATGAATTGGACAAAGGATAGGAAAGAGGCAAGGATAACTCCTTGGTTTTGAACCTGGATGACTAGAAGAAGGATAGTGCCATCAGTAGAGATTTTCTCTAACCTTAAATCCCTCCTGCTTCATTTGAAACTCATTTCATTTGGTTCTGTCCTCAGAAAACAATAGCCAGTCATCGTCTTCCTTGTAATAACCCTTCAGCTATTTGAGGACAGTTATTAAGGCACCTTTCAACCTCCCTTTCTTCAAGATAAATGATCTTGATTTCTTCAGCTTTTTTTTGTCTGGCCTCTGGGTTCCTAAGAAACTACCTCTTACTCTCTTTTGTCTGAATGTTCTTTTCTGAATAGGATCGTAGCATTTAAAAGTTGGAAAGGACCTCAAAGTTTTATCAAACCCAACCCTGGGGAACTGAGGCCCAGAGATGGAAAGCCATTTGTCAGGAACCCACAGATGGTAAGTGGTAGTCAGGATTTAAATCCAGGTCCTCCCAGTAGAAATCAAAAACCTTTTCCATTTCATTGGGCTGAATTCTAAGAAGGGACCACACACACACACACACACACACACACACCTCTAATATGTCACTTCCCCAGCCCTGTCCTTGTGGAGTGACTCACAGAAGATCCTCCAATCTCCTTGGCTTGGTCTCAAAGCCATCATCTTATTCTTGCTACTTGTGTTTCCTTGGATGAGTCATTTTCCTCCCATGAGCTTTAGATTTCTTCATCTGTAAAATGAAGGGGTCAGACAAGGTGACTGCTAAGTTTCCTTTCATCTCTACAGGTATGATCCTGTGGACTTTGTCTTATTGTAAGAGTCAGTGTCCCAAAAGATCTTGATAGGTTAGAATGTCCTGCTATTATTATGTTAGAATCAAATCATAGGAACTCATAAACATATAGGTTTGAGAAATCAACTTTACAACTACAGGCTACAAGAGAAGCTGCTGGTTACAAAAAAAATCACCCAAGAGATTTCTTGGGCTTCCCCTTCATTTTGAATCAGTAGTAACATATGGCAATCCCTCTGCCCCCACCCAAAAAATCTAGTGCTTCAATGCCCTGCAACACAACTTCCTTCTCTGTAAAATGGAGGAGTTGGGCTCAATGGCTTATCCCTTCTAGCTCTGGATCCCAAGATTCTTCAGAGTCCCAAAGAGCTAGGAACCAAAAAGCTATTTCAGTGAATGACCAGATAGATGTAGCCATATAGACTTAGAAACACTGGACTTCTAGCAAGTCATGACTATCCTAGGGAAATAAGACATAGTCACATTTGATTGGGACAGGGTTAGTAGCCAGGCCAGTGGGACCTGGATTGAGTCCGAGGACCTGGGTTCAAATCTCAGCTCTGTGACTTACTATTTGTATGACTTTGAGCAAGTTCCTTTCACCTTCCAAGTTTCCTCACATATAAAATAAAGTGGCTTCATTAAAAGATCTCTAGGCCTTCCAATTTTCCTCACGTATAAAATGAGGTGGTTCGATTAAAAGATCTCTCAGGTCCTTCTAATGCTTAAACCCTTTGATCCTATGACAGCAGCTCAGACCAAACTATTCCTTTCAAAGACTTGCTAAAGGTGGAGAATTGGAGCAGTAAAGGAGGCCAACCAAAACCAATTACCTTCCTAACCCTGACTGATGAGGACTTAGTACTCTGTCATTCTGGCCCCTCTTTAAGTTTCCATTTTCTTCCTGGAGATTTTCATGTAACGATGATATTATTCATCCCACCTGGCTGAAAATAAATTTGAGGATCTGCCAAGACTGATGCCCTGAGTTAGGAAGAGAACCAAGGGATAGGGCATTAGGAGGTAAAAGACTAAAAAGAATCCTGGCTTAAGAGCCAAGGCACCTGGCTTACAGTCCTGGTTTTACTGTTGGACTGTATCGAGACCATTACCTAGGCCCTCCGGGCCTCCTTTTTCTATATCTATAAAATCAGATTAAGTGAGGAAAACTTACCCACTTCCCCCCCCCCCCCGCTACGACATCTATGGGGAGAGACAGAGACAGAGACACGGAAGGAGGGAGGGGGACAGAGAGAGTGACAGAGAGAGAGAGAGAGAGAGAGAGAGAGAGAGAGAGGGAGAGGGAGACACAGAGAGGGAGACACAGAGAGAGAAAAGGAGAGGGAGAGAGGGAGGGAAGGAGGAAGGGAGAAAGAGAGAGAAAGAAAAGGAGAGGGAGAGGGAGAGAGACAGAGAGAGAGAGAAAAGGAGAGGGAGGGAGGGAGTGACAGAGAGAGACAGAGAGAGAGTGAGTTCCATTTTATAATTTACCGCTGCTCATTATCCATGTGACCTTGGACGAATCATAGCACACACACACACACACACACACACACACACACACACACACACACCTAAACCTCCATTTCCTCCTATGTTAAATGAGAAGTTTGGATTAGATATCTTTAAGGTCCCTTCTAGTTTTCAGTCCTGTTACCCCACCCCTACTCCCAATGATAGAGTTCATGTTGTTCATGCATCCATCCCAGATGCTCCAGCCCCAAACCCACTATGTCCCATTCTTCCCCCGCCTTTGGCTTGATTGGTTGTCTCCAGCTAGGGATTCCGGGCTGGGGGTGGGCAGGAGAGAAGAGGTTGTATCACTTAGCTTCCCAACTCTCAGTTGCTTAGACCTGTCATTTCCCATCCTGTGCTAGGTTTAGGCATTTAAAGTTGCAGGGGATTTTAATGGCCATCTTGTCCAAAGTTCTCACTTTACAGTTGAGTAGACTGAGTCCCAGGCTAGGGTCATGAACACAGTAAAAAGCAGAATTGGGGTTCAATCCCAAGTCCTCAGACTTCCTCCTGCCCGGGCTTGTCCCTTCCTCCTTGCTCATGGCCAACCTTGTTGCCAAGCTGACCTCTGAGTCTGACTCTTCCGTTTCCCTTCTTTCCTTCTCTCTCCTCCTAACTTTTCCCACCTTGTGGGTGCCAGTGAAAGGAATACAAGGCCTGGCCTGGTTTCTCCCTTGTATTATATAAAGGCATTGATCAGAGGTCAGAGCTGTGCAGTGGCCTGGAGATGGCTCTAATGGGCTGGTCTTGCCATTGACCCACTTCCCTGGAGCTATAGCAGACCAGTCCTCTGAGCAGAGCCTCCCAGCACCTGAACCCAAGGGAATGTTTTTCAGACTCATTTATCTCTAAATACACTTGACAGCAATACAAATGTTCTCCCAGCCTACCTGACAGGGCTTACGACAGTTGGGGATTGGGGTGCAAGGGGAGAAGATGGAAGGAAAAGAGCTGCGAAACTATCTTTTTTTTTTAAACCCTTTTACTTCGGTGTATTGTCTCATAGGTGGAAGATTGGTAAGGGTGGGCAATGGGGGTCAAGTGACTTGCCCAGGCTCACACAGCTGGGAAGTGGCTGAGGCCGGGTTTGTGCGAAACTATCTTTAAAAAAGATCCTTCTCCAAGTCTGGAGAATGGGGGCAGGAGGGAAGACTGGTTGGGAAATGGGGATAGAGATGGAGGCACCCAGGGAGAAAACCTGGAGTGGGAGAAATCCATCTATAGGAGGGCATGGAGGTAAAACTTGTTTTTAGCAGAAGCAGCAGGCAAGGTGGGCCAGGTGATCTTCTTCTAGGGACATCATCTTCCTCTTGGAAGGAATGAAGGAAGCTCCTCTCAAGAGAAATAGTAGTGGGTGGGAAAGACAGGAGAGGCTGGGGCACCGAAAATCCAGGTCCTAGCCTGCCATTTATTAGCTGTGTGACTCAGGGAAAATCATCCAACCTTCCTAAGTCTGTTTTCTCCTCTGAAAAAAAGGGACAGTTGGAAGTATGCTTCCCAGATCTTAGCTGAGAGGGAATGGACTGAGTCCTACACATGAATTCATTTTGCTTGGCTATATTTATTTGTAACGAGGGAGAGCTTTTGTCTTTTGCTGGTGGGAGGGGAGAGGGATGAGGCTGGCAGTGATAGTAATGCAAAAAGAAAAGCCAAAAAAGAAAGACTCTGGTGTCACTAAAACATTCAAAACTACTCCAAGGAGAGCAAAAGGAAGTTCTGAAAGGGGCATAAATAACAGATAAGCAGGACAATCTGGGTACTATCGTATTAAATTTAATATGTGCTTTAAAAAGAATGCATAATATTCAGGATAGAAATTCATCACATACAATCTATTAAACACAATGTAATATTCATTGGATACAACCTTCTTTCTCTTGTCTCTGGATATTGAATTGTTGATGTTTGTTGATTGTTAGGTCCATAGTTTAAAAAATAAAATGAAATGAGGCAGTGGAATAGAAGAACACCATCATCCCTTGGAGCAGTGACATTCTGTGCTCTGGGTGTCCCTTCAAATCAATCCAGCGAGCAATTACGAAACTGGAAAAAACACAGAACTATCAAATAGTCAGGAAAACCACTCTTTAATCATGGATAGGAGTTCAGCGCTGTCCTCCTGAGAGTGCCACCGAGCTAGATGACTGCTCTAAGGAACAAAAGAATTTGGGGAACTTATATACCCTTTTAGGGAAACTGAGGACTGAGGATGAGAGAGTATAGTTGATTGATTTTTCAACAAAGAAAATGAGGAGTCCTAGACAGGAATAACAGTGAGAGATTGGTGCTTTACAATGGACACAAAAGGGGAAAATCCAGCCAAGAGCTGGGCTACCTAGGTAAGGGACTTTGGCTTAAGAGGAGAAACCATTGGGACAAAAAGAGATATTTAGGGCAGCTGGGTAGCTCAGTGGAGTGAGAGTTAGGCCTAGAGACAGGAGGTCCTAGGTTCAAACCCGGCCTCAGCCACTTCCCAGCTATGTGACCCTGGGCAAGTCACTTGACCCCCATTGCCCACCCTTACCAATCTTCCACCTATGAGACAATACACCGAAGTACAAGGGTTTAAAAAAAAAAAGAGAGAGAGATTTAATACCTTTTGAGATTAGCCCTCCCCACTTAAACTATTTCAAGGTCTATTGTTAGTCTGAGTCTCCGTGAAGTTGGACTTTCCCCTCAGGGGGAAACTCATGTGACAAAGTCAAACTTGAGGTCTTCACTTTCAAGCTAACTAAACTGGGGGGTCATCAGATCTCACGAGGCTACAAGTTTGGGGGGGTTTCTAGAATTCCACGTGGATACCTACTATGCATGAAGAGTTTTGTTGTTGAGTCATTTTGGTCATGCCGGACTCTTTGTGACCCCATTTGGAGTTTCCTTGGCTTAGATACTGGAGTGGTTTGCCATTTACTTCTCCAGCCTACCTTACAGATGAAGAAACTAAGGCAAACAGCGTTAAGTGACTTCCCCAGGGTCACACAGCTACTAAATATCTGAGTCCAGATTTGAACTCACAAAAATAAGTCTTCATGACTCTAGGACTGGCAATCTTTTTTTTTTTTTTTTTGCCACCTAGCCCCCCATGCACCAGGAAAACATGATCTAAGTTTAAGGAAAGGCAAGACAAAACAGTAACTCCCCTCAAGTAGCTTGCATTCTGCTTGAGATGGAAGTAGAGCAGAGATACAATATGAAGATATATGAGTAAAAACAAGACAATTTGAGGAGCGGGAGAGCTCTAGGAGATCTAAGAAGGCTTCACAAGGCAGCTAAACTGAGCCCAAAAGACAAGGATTCTGAGACACCTTAGAAAAAGAGATAGTGAGGGAGAGGTAGGAAATGAGAGTATTGAATTCAGGGAACACCCAGTAGCCCAAGTGGTTGGAACATAGAAAGCAGTGCCATGACAAAAGACTGGAAAAGTAGTTTGGGGAAGGGTCCAAAGTACAAGACTTAAGAATTGGTCCTTTATCCTAAAGAACTCAGGAGCCACAAACTATTCTGGAGAATTGGAGTGACTTGGTCAGACATGGGCTTAGGAAGACCCTATTGGCAACTGTGAAGAGGAGATATTAGAGAAGGGAGAGCCTGAAAACAAATTAGGAAAGTTATTACAGTAGTCCACGTGATAAGTAATGAGGGCTTGAGTGAGAGTTAACAGCCAAGGGAGGAGAGAGAAAATAATGAATGTGAGATGGACTCTGAAAATTGAATCCACAAAACGTGGCAACTTCTAAGAAGTAGCAGGTGAAGTAGGAGGAAGAGCCAAAGGTGTCTCCAAGTTACCAAACTTGAGGAACTAGAAATGATGGTACCCTCAATGGAAATAGGAAAATTAGGAAGATAAGAAATTGGTTAAAAGACAAATCCAGTGGGTTTTGCTGGGGATATTTTGAGTTTGTAAAGCCTATAAGATGTCTAGATAGTCCAAGCTGTATAGGAGCACATTTCAGAAGAGTTTAGATCAGTGATTCCCAAAGTGGGCACCACTGCCCCCTGGTGGGTGGTGCAGTGATCCCAGTGGAGTAGTGATGGCCACAGGTGCATTTGGGGGCAGTGAATAACTGTAAGAGGGCTCTAAGTAATATTTTTTCTGGAAATGGGGCAGTAGGCCAAAAAAGTTTGGGAACCACTGGCTTAGATTTATAGCTCTGGGGACATCTACATATGGTGATATTTGATCTCATGGGAACAAATAAGATCATAAAACAAAAGATTAGAGACAGCGTGAGAAAAGGGCCTGTTATAGAGCCTTGGGGGTCACTTTTAATAAGGACAAGGAAGATGGAAGCTGATGCAATAAAGGAAATTGAAAAGGAAACAGAAGTTTTTGTTTCATTTAGACAAATATTATTAACTGTTTGCTGTCTGCAAGGTACTCTTCAAAGTTCTGAGGATACAAAAACAAAATCAAAACAAAACAAAATATTTTCCACCATCCAGAAACTTGCCTGGGACAGAGAGGAACCAGGAGAGAATATGTCAACATAACCAAATTGGGGTTGGAGAGGGAACATCCACAAGAAAGGGATGGTCAACACTATCAAAAGCATCAGAGGTCAAGGATGATGGGCATTGGGGAAAAGCCACCAGATTTAGTGGATCATTGAGAATCTTGGAGGAATTTCAACTGAGGAATCAGAAGGCAGATTAAAGGAGGTGGAGAAGTTACTGGGAAATAAGGATGTGGAGGCACTTGATTGTTTCTAGGAGTTTGGAAGTGAAGTTTCATGGAAAACAGGAAGAGAAATAGAGGATAATAGACTTCAGTAGGTTTGTAGGTAATTGTAAAAGTGAGAAAGAACAAGGTTTCTAACATTATAAGGTCCTTCCCAGCTCTGATCTTCTCTGTTCTAAGATCCCTCTCAGCTCTAAAGCTCTATGTTCTAAGGTCCCTCTCATTGCCAGCATACTCTGTTCAAAGGTTCCCTCAGACTCTAATATTCCATGTTCTAAGAGCCCTCTCAACTCTGATATTTTCTGTTCTAAAGTTCCTCCCAGTTCTAACACTCTATGTTCTAAGATCTTTCTCAGCTCTAATCACCAATATTCTAAGACCCCTCCCAAAGGTAGCATTCTCTGTTCAAAGGTCCCTTCCAACTGTGCCATTCTATATTCTAAAGTCCCTCTCAGCTCTCACAGTCAGTGATCTAAGATCCCTTCTAACTCTGATAGCCTAGGTTCCAAGGCCCCTCCCAAAGCTAGCCAGCCTTTTGTGTGCTAGAAGCCCTTCCAGCTCTGATGTCCTATGTTCTAAGATTTCTCCCAGCTTTGATAATGTTCTAAAGTCTCATCCTTTAGTCTATTAGATGAAAGAAATAAAGAATAGTAGATGAATGATCAGAGATGATTTTCTTGTCCGAGACAAGAGAACACTGAATGTGCTGACTATTTGTCTGAAGTTCTTCTCAGATATCAATGAATTCTTCCCAACTTTGATGGATCCAGTTTATGCCTATGATCCTGGCCTCATAAACTGGAATAGAACTCTAGAGGTTCAGGACAGAAAGGAAACTTGCACATCTCCTAATCCATCCCTATGGAATGGAAGGTTACCGAATGATGGAAGGACAAGAAAGGGATCTGGAGGTTGGTTATGCTTCTTCCTTTTATAAGAGGAAGTAAAGAATTCCTCCATAAAGGAGAAGAAAAAAAGGCTATATTCCCCATCTGACTGAGAATGAAATTTGGGAGTAGAGTTTAGTATTACAATCCATGATCTATTTGATATTTGATGATATAACTATATCTGGGTATGAGATTGTGATTTGGGAAGAATATGAATAAACTGGACAATATTCAGTATAGAGTAGCCAAGATGAGGAAAGGCCTAAAGACCATGCCATTTGAGGATTTTTAGTTGAAGGGGTAGAAGTGTTTAGGCTGGAAAAGGAATGTGATGGGAGGGGAGGAAAGTATGATAAAGGTCTTACAAGCATTTAAAAGACTATCAAATGGGAAAGAGATCAGACTTGGTTGGTGTGGCTCCAAAGGACTTCTAGAAGAAGGAATAATCAGGTTCTTGAGTTACAGAGGCCAATTTCAGTTTGATGTAAGGAAGAAGTTTACAACCCTTAAAGCTCTCCCATAATGGAGCAGCAGGCTGCCTCAGGAAGTCATTGCAGCCTTTAAGTAAAGGCTGAATGACCAGTGGTTGGAGATGCTGTAGGAAGGGAAACTGGCAGATGTGGATTGGGCTAATTGGCCCGCAAGAAATTCAATGATTTTGTGATTCCAACTCCAGCTTTCTATGATTCCTGAGGGTTGAATTTGAAAACCAGTGAAGGAAAGGAGAAAATTTGGTCCTACAGGGCACATTCTACCTCTCCCCACTCCTAGTTTTTTCCAGCAGCAGTTAGGACTGGAACTCATGGATTTTTAAGGTGAGAAGGAGACCAATAATGAATAGTAAGCCAACAGGCTATGGACAATGAGAGGGTGGGACACAAGCCCCTTCTCCCTCCCTGACAGGCCTTAAAAAACAACAAAAAATGCCATACATATGTATAGTTTTACTTTCTGGTAATATGTGTTCAGGCTTCCAAACCTATCTGACAGGCAGACAGGCTGGCAGATCCTGAGCCCATCTGCTCCAGTGTGTGCAAAGACTAGAATAACAGCACCACCCCATCAAGCCGCCCCACGCCACCACGCTAGTGTCATTACACCCAGGACGTTCAGCATTCTGACATTTCCAGGCGCCACATTTCTGGTAATGTGTGGGCTCTTGGGTAAAGGAGCCTGATGGAGATCATTAGAAAGGCTGAAATGCCTCGTGAGGAGATGAGCTCCCTGCCAGCAGAGGCTGGATGACCACCTGTCTGTCAGGAAGGGATGTTGTTGGAGATTAGGGCTCTGCCTCTCAGAATCTTGGGCTTCCCTCGAGGTCCATAGAGATGTCGCCACCTCTTAGATGCCTTTTCAGACTCCTCCAATTGCCAGGGCTCTCTCTTTCCCCAACTTGCCTTACATTTATTCATCTACAGTTATATTGTATTCCCCATTAGAATGGAAACTCCTTGAAGTCAAGAGTTGTTCTATTTTATTTTTTTTTTGTATCTTTAGTACTTACCATACATAGTACCTAGTACATTATAGGGGCTTAATAAATATCCTTTGAATTAAACTGAATTAAAAGGGCCTTTGAACAAAGAATATAGACTGCTTGCTGAAAATGTCTTTAGAATCAATTGATCAATCAGCAAGCATTGATTATGCACCTACTATGTACCTGGCACTGTCATAGGCACTGAAAAACCAAAGACAAAAAGAAATAGTTTCTGCCCCAAAGGAGATTATATTTTGTTAGAACACAAAACTGGAAAGGCCTTAGAACATAGAATAAAAGATGCCAGAGCTGGAAAGAAAATTAGTAAAAAATCTCAGATACTTCTTGGATGTGTGACCCTGGGCAAGTCACTTAACCCCTATTGCCTTGCTCTTACCACTCTTCTACCTTAGAACCAATACACAGTATTGATTCTAAGATAGAAGGTAAAGGCTTTTAGGAAGGAAGGAAGGAAGGAAGGAAGAAAGGGAAGGAGGAAGGGAGGGAGGGAGGAAGAGCTAGTATTTATATAGTGCCTTCTATGTGCCAGGCACTGTGCTAAGTGCTTTAGAGATATTATCTCATTTGGTCCTCTCAACAACCCTGGGAAATGGGTACTTTTATTATCCTCATTTTACAAATAAGGAAATATGGCAGAGGTAAAATGATTTACCCAAAGTCACACAACTAGTAAGTATCTGAGGATGGGTTTCAACTCAGATCTTACAGAAACTGGGCCCAGTAATCTAACCACTGTGCCACCTGATGCCTTTGGGCTACTTCTCAAAACTGTCATTGACACTGGGGGGCAAGGTCTCCAGAAAAGAGTTGACTGTTTTTTTTCCTTTGGTGTTCTAGGAGTACCCCTGCAGAGTTGGGGTTTTCTAGTACTGTCACTCAGGAGCTCCCATCAATGTACTCCCCATTGATTATCAGCCAAACTTAAATAGCTCTTAAAAAGAAATATTCACTAAGTAAAGGTAGAAAAGGTAAAAAAACAGTCCACCAAAATCTATATATATAGGCTCAAGTCTGATTCTTTCCACACATCTCAATTCATTTCTTGTGTGCCATCTGATGCCATCCAAAGACTAAAGAACTATTCCTACATTGAGTAAGGATTTAGTTGAACCTAGTTGGTATATTTGATTCGTTCATCCATTCTAGAAGTTTAGTTCTCCTGTGTTTAGATGGATTATTGTGGACCCCTATCCAATACCCTACTTACTGTAAGATCCAAGCTGTAGTGCTAGACAAGACCTCAGGAGGCCAGGAGGAAACAAGGACCAGGGAAGTTGGGACCTGCCCAAGGTCAGATGGGTGGTAAGTTTGAAGTGGAATTTAACCCCAGAAGTGTGTTCTTTTCTTAAACCACATACTTCTTATTTGAGAAGCAATATGGCACTGGGATTGAGTTCTAATAGAATGAAAACTCACCCTGATGAGATGATGGAGCTTATAAATCATCAAAATAGGTTAATTCTACAATGTTTAGTATTGATTCTAAGACTGAAGGTAAGAGGCTTTTTTTAAAATAATACTGTGGGATAGATACTGCCAATATTTTATCCACGTTATATAGATGAAAAAACTAAAACCCAGAGAAGTCACAAATAGCAGAAAAAGTACAACACATTTGGAGATGTCGCCTACTACCCAATGAATTGATAATGATAATAAAAGACTGAAGCACATGAATATTAGAGGACCTGACTGTAAGAAGGCAGGCCCGCTAATACACTGCTGGTGGAGGTGTGAATTGGTCCTCATTCTGTAAAACAATTTGGAACAGTGGTTGAAAAGTGACTAAATTAAATTGTTCATATCCTTTGACCCAGCAATGCTACCACTAGGCCTATGTCTGAAGGAGATCAAAGACAAAGGGAAAAGTCTCACATTCACCAAAATATTCATCACAGCACTTTTTGTATTAGCAAAAAAAGAAAAGAAACAGACCCACAAAATAGATGCTTTCTAATTGGGAATTAGCTGAAAATTTGCGGTATGTGGACGTGGATCCAAAAAATTGGATGTGATATAATATTATTCCATAACAGACAGTGAAAATGAGGAACAAAAGCATTTGGGAAGACTTATATGATCTGATGTCTAAAGAAGTCAACAGAATGAAGAAAAAATGATCTACTCACCAGCCACAATAACATAAAGGAAAGCCACATTAAAAGATGTTCAAACTCAAATGGATGCAATGACGAGTGTTGTCTCTGAAGGACGAATGATTTAATTCCATGAGTGTTTATTAAGTACCAAGTGCTGTGTTAATCACTGGGGAGACGATGACAAAAGTGGAAACAGACCCTGCCCTCAAGGAACTTAAATTCTACCAACATGTATACTAACTTCACATCCTCTCAGTGGTGGATACAGGAGCAGAATGAGATTTGCACTATCAACCATAGTCACTCGCACAAATGACATTAGCTGCTACTGGGAGAGTTTGAATCTGGTGAATTTTCAGAGCTCCAGGGCTCTAAGCTGTAGAAGGGCTAAAGCCATAGCCTATCTAGAACCATTATAGTGAGGGCCCTAGAGTTGGCATTGGGAAGGTTGGTCTCTTCTGGCTGCCTGAGAAGGAACGAATTGTCCCCAATCTGAAAAAAGCAGGTTAAAACTTCAGCCTTAGTCAACACTGGAATCTGACCCATGATTGGATGTTGCACTACCAGTGGGAGCAAAGTAGGAAGAACCAGTCACTAAAAATCATCATGAGGATGGTAATGATGATGGTGATAATGACAATAATTAGGAGAATGATGATGATGGTGGTATGATGATGTTGATGATGATAATGATGATGGTGGTGGTGGTGGGGATGGTGTTGACTATGGTACAAAAAAGGGTAATAAAATATAGGGGACGGGCAAGGATGAAAGTCATAAGAAAAGAAGGGATACAATAATACCACTGCTGGGTCAGTATCCCAAAGAGATCTGAAACAAGGGGGAGAGGACCTACCTTACCAAAATCTTTAGCAGCTCTTTTTGTGGTGGTAAAAAATTGGAAACTGAAGGAGTGTCCATCACTTGAGGAATGGATGAACAAGTTGTGGAATGTGGTTATGATGGAATACTATTGTGCCATAAGAAACGATGAACAAGATGAATTCGGAAAAACCTGGAAAGGCTTCTACGAACTGATGCTAAGTGAAGTGAGCAGAACCTGGAGAACGATGTATACAATAACAGAAATACTGTGCAATGATCAACTGTGAAGGCTTAAACCATTATCAGCAAAGCAAGTCTCCAAGATAACAACAAGGAACTCCTGATGAAAATGCTGACCACAGCAAAAGAAGGGGCTTTTGGAGTCTGAATACAGATCAAAGCATGCATCTTCCATTATATTTCTTTCATGAGAGTTCTATTGCATGTGTGACACATGACTTCCATCATGACAAGAGTAATGTATAGCTCATGAAAGTATGGATTTAACATATATCAGACTATTTATTGCCCCAGGAAGGGGGGAAAAGAGGAAGGGAGAAAATTTAATTCTACAACTCTAGAAATTCTAAAATTCTAAATTTAATTCTGAAAATATTAATTCTAAAATTCAAAAAACAATTGTCAAAAATTGTTTCTTCATGTAATTGAAAGAAGATTCAATAAAAATGTTTAATAATAAAATCTAGATTTCATTTTTTTAAGTTGGCAGGGATAAATAGGATTGCTATTTACTTTGTTGCTATTAATGAAGTCACATATCCATTTGAGAGTATTCAAGAGTTCCATAGTAGAAAGAGGACCAGCTTCACTGTAAGAGGTTCCAGGTTCTCTCATTGCTTTAAGTGACCTTCAACTCTTTCTAGCTCTAAATCAAGTAATCCCAGACCTACATCAAAGTGAGGGTCAAGGAACAAAGGGTATGCCTAGCAAGAGCTCTGCCCCCATCCAAAGATTTGAAGGTGTCACTTGGGTCTAGAGCATGTTATATCAGCCAGAGGCTGGTGGTGGACTAGAGGGCAACCCTAGAAATCAGTGCTTGGCCCTGTACCAATTAACATTTTATCAGTGACTTGGTTAAAGTCATAAATGGTATGCTCATTAAATCTGCAGATGACACAGAGCTGGAAAGGATTGCTAAACACATTGGATGACAGCATCAGGATACAAAAAGATCTTGGCAAGCTGGAGCATTAGGCTGAATCTAATAATAATAATAACAACAATCATAATAAGTTATCATTCATATGATGCTGGTACACAATAGGATCTTGCCCATAAGTGGACACTGCACTTAGAGTCTAGGCAAAAGAGAGACACAGTCTATGATGATGACAATAATGATGACCATGATGGTCATGGTGTCAATGGTGATGGTGATGGTAGTTTAAGGTTTACAAGACACTTTACATAAAGTATCTCATTGGATCCTCCCAGCAACTTTGTGAGGGAGGTGCCAATATTATCTTCATTTTACAAATGAGATGAGTAAGAAGGTAAAATCTGAAACATCAGTGTAAAGTCTTGCACTTGGGTTAAAAAGTCTTGCACTTTAGCTTTACCAGCTAAAGATGGAGAAGGCTTGACAAGACAGCAGTTTCTCTGAAAGAGATCAGGAGATTTTAGTGGACTGCATGGTCAATGTGAGTAAACAATACATCAGCAAAAAGATGAATTCCATCTTAGGGTACATGAGGAGAGGCATTGCTTCCAGGAATAAGAAGTGATGGCCCCTCTGTATTCTGCCTTGACCAGATCACATCTGAAGTAGTATGTTCATCGAGGCACCACATTTAGGAGAAATTTAGAAAAAACTTTTTTTTAATTTTAGGAAAGTATTGATAATTGGGGAGTGTCCAGAGAACAACAACCAGAATCTGAAAGAGCTTTGAGTCTGTGTCATAAGGATTGGCTGGAGGAACTTGAGCTGTTTAGCCCAGAGAAGAGAAGACTCAAGGGAACATAAGGAACGGATAGTGATGTGAGAGATTAGACTAGTTCTGATTGCCTCTGAAGGGCAGAACTAGTAGTAATGGATGGAAATAAGTGATCAAGAGGCAGATGTAAGCTCAATGTCAGGAAGAAAGCTTCCTTAAAATCAGAGTGACCTCAAATGAAATGAGCTGCCTTGGTCGTTCATGAATTTCTTCTTACTGGAGCCTTGAAGCTAAGGCTGGATGACCACCACTTGTTGGGAATGCTATAGAGATTCTTGTTCAAGTAGGGGTCGAACTAGGTGAGGTCCTTCCAACTCTGAGATTCTGGGAGTTATAGGTAAAGTGAGAATTCAGAAGCAGAGAATACACACACTTCGCCCTCCTCAATCTTCTTCTCACCTCCCTCTCCTTCTCTCTCTCTCTCTCTCTCTCTCTCTCTCTCTCTCTCTCTCTCTCTCTCTCTCTCTCTCCCCCTCTTTCTCTTTTTTCTCTTTCTCCCTTTCCTCTCTGTCTCTCTCTGCCTCTCCCTGTGTGTTTCTCTATATATATGTCTTTGTGTCTCTGTAGCTGTCTGTCTCCTCTCTCTCTTTCTCTCCCTCTCTCTTTCTCCTCTCTCTCCCTCACTCTCTTTTTTTCTCTTTCTCCCTTTCCTCTCTGTCTCTCTCTGCCTCTCCCTGTGTGTTTCTCTATATATATGTCTTTGTGTCTCTGTAGCTGTCTGTCTCCTCTCTCTCTTTCTCTCCCTCTCTCTTTCTCCTCTCTCTCCCTCACTCTCTTTTTTTCTCTTTCTCCCTTTCCTCTCTGTCTCTCTCTGCCTCTCCCTGTGTGTATTTTTCTATATATATGTATATTTCTTTCTATATATATATATATATATGTCTTTGTGTCTCTGTAGCTGTCTGTCTGTCTCCTCTCTCTCTCTCTTTCTCTCTCCCTCTCTCTCTCTCTGTCCCTCTCTCTCCCCCCTCTTCACCCCCATCACATAAGCACACTCCATTGCTGCTAGAGAGCAGTTTCCATGGAGATAACATTTTAAAGTTTTCCAGGACCAGAAAAGGAATAATTTCCCTCCTCCTTCTCTATGACAATCCAGGAAAATGGAGCATGTTACAGAGAGACAGAGGCAAAGACAGAGACAAAAAAAAAGAGATAGACAGAAACAGAGAAAGAAATGGAAATAGAGACAAAGGCAGAGAGACAGAAAAGCATGAAAGAAGGGAGAAGCAGTGAGATGGGAAGAATGAGACAGGGAGATGTAAAAAGAGGGAAGGAGGGAGACAAAAAGAGAATTGAGAAAAAGATAGAAGAGAGAATGTTCTTTCTCTCCCTGCAAGTTCCTAGTGATTTCTTTGTGATTTACAAAGCACTTTCCTATAACAGCCTGTGACAATTAAAAGTATGGATTAATGCCCATTTCACAGATAAAAAAGCTGAGGCTCAGAGATGAGGAGAGTGGCACAGGTAGTGTCAAGTCCAGGATTAAAATCCAGATTTTTTTTCTAACTAATCCAATTTTCCTACCCTCCCACCCTACCTTGTATATACTAGATGAGAGGTTTGTGGTATAATTATTTGAAATAATAATAACAACAAGAAGACATTTCTTCCTTGGAGCCAGGAAATAGAAAGAAGACAGTTTCATTACTGATATACTGGATATGAGATGCTAGGCAAGTCACTGAACCTCTCAGTGCCCTTGGCAACTCTCTAAAACTACAAGTAGCTGAGAAAGTTCTGACCTTAATGGTAGGGGGATTTTCCTCACCACACTAATGAAATCACAGTGTGTGTGTGTGTGTGTGTGTGTGTGTGTGTGTGTGTGTGTGTGAGAGAGAGAGAGAGAGAGAGGAAAGAGGAGGAGAGATAGACAAAGAGAGACAGAAACAGAAAGAGAGGGGGGAGGGAAGGGGAGAGAGAGAGAGAGAGAGAGAGAGAGAGAGAGAGAGAGAGAGAGAGAGAGAGAGAGAGAGAATCATTGTAAGTTATTCTGGTGACTGATAATTGAAGGTAGAGAGGCATGTCTAATAGGGCCAGGGCTCATAATTGAGTCCTATTACATATAATAAAATAGTCATGCAGATACTTTCAGAATCTACCAGCCCACAGAGATTATCACAAGGCCCAGTCCACAAACAATTCTGCAGAGAGACAGATTTTGTCTCCTTGTAAGATCAAATTTCCTGACAATTAGACTAGTCTAAAAATGGCCCGGGATGCCCTGAGCCAGTACACTCTACCTTCTGGAAGGTTCTCAAGTGGAGCCTAGAAGATCCTTTGTTGAGGATGTGGCAGAGGGGATAACTGTTGGGTCACACCCACTTAGAAAGCCTCCAAACCCACTTCCCACCCTGAGATTCTGTGTTTCAGTGATCATGGAAGTCTCCTTCTGACAGAGAGCCTCAGGAACCACTCTGAAGAGGTCTGGGTCTCTATTTGCGTTTATTCAGATCCTTAATGACTTACAGATGGAATTCTCTAGACTCCTACCTCATTTCTTTCAGGTCTATTTTCCTATTTGTATTGCCTTTCCACAAGGGTGGGAAATAGCCAGAATTCTAAGAATCCTGTCACTCCCTCACTTCTGGGAACCCCGGAAACTCAACCTCTAAACCACTCACTCCTCTCAGAAGTGTCCGGTTTCCCCATCCTCCCTTTTATAGGATTCCTAGAATCAAATCAGAATCCATGGCACTAGACCTCAGAGCAGCCCTCTACTTGCATTTAGATTTCTGATAGTTTGTTCCCATCAAGAGAATGAGATTCTGCCAGTCTCAGAGGCCAAGAGGAGTAAGGATGTTGCATTTATTTCACAGACAAGAAAAGTTCTTGAGCAGCTTCCCCCAGTGAGGGGCAGGGGAACAGCTGCTGAGAGAGATGACTGATAAGGTCTGCCTCCATTTCCACCAGGGTATTTAGGGTTTCCAGGGCTACTGATGTCTAAGTGTTTGAATGGCTGCAAAGGCCATCCTGGGATCTTAGTAGAAATAGGACAGAGGAGTGGGGAAGAGAGCAGCAGAGTCTGGGAGGCACAAGGTGGCCTTTGGGTCTTCTTCAAGGCTCTTCCTCTTGGGTCCCAGTCTCCTAACGAGTACATACAAATAAGGATTCAAAGGCAAATGGAGGTCAAGAAAGTGGAAAGAGCACAAGATTTAGGGCACATTTAACTCATCCACTTGGGCCTCCTTCTTTTTTACGCCTTGAGTCACTTACATTTCCTCTCTGGCCTCAGTTTCTTCTTTGCTCTTTATTCCTACTTTTACCTATTGATTGTAAATAAACTCTTCAACCCGATGCTGACTTGGGTCTGATTTAATTACGGAATCAACCTAAATTGTTGATTCCTGGCGGCCACATAATTTTAATATATATCTATAAATACCTAAATTTTATTCTTTACATGTGTAAAATAGAAGGGTTGGACTAAATAGTCTCCAAGGATCCTCCTATCTCTAACTCAGTGGCTTCTATGTTCCTCTGTTTCGTCATTGTAGTATGGGGAGGCTGGAATTGAGGGGTGTCTTTGTCTGTCTGGGTTCATAGCTCCCAATGCTCCAGCAATCTCCAAGGCATTGGTCAGAACTGGGGAGGCAGGCTGGGGCCAGGTCCTTTCTGGCCTTAGCTATCTCAATTACTTCAGCTTCCTATCCTGAGAAAAGGGTATCTGGTGGCAGCAGGGAACATAACAGAGAGCAAATGCTATTGAGGCTGCCCTCTCTAGAGGGACAGACCTATAACTTCAATGGTTTAGGGAACTCCCAGGTGAAGAAACTCTATTTTTGGATGCAGATGGGCACCTGATGTGCAGTTCACACTCTTAGATAATTGCCATGGGCATGGTGACTTGCCCAAGATCACACAGACAATATTTGGGGCAGGAGCTGGACACGAGTCTTCCTGGCTTCATGGCCACTCCTAACTGTTGTTCTACCATCTCAGGTTGCCTTCTGTAGTGGGGAGGAAAGTGCCTGAAACCAGAAGTCAGGAGACTTGGATTCCAGTCTTAGCTCTGCCATTAATTTGCTATGTTAGCTTAAATGAATTAATTTCCGTCTCTGGACCTCAGTTTCTCAATCTGTAAAATAAAGAGGGTTGAGGGAGTTGAACTAGATGACTTCAAAGGTCTCATCTAGTGCTAATGTCCTGTGAATTGAGGAATTAATAGTTAAAAACAATGACAAGATCAAAGCCACTAAGTCTCTATTCCTGCTAATCCAAGAATTCTTGACCTGGTGTGTGTACTATACCTTTTGGGCAGGCTGGTGAAGCCTATGGACTTCAGAATAATGTCTTTATTTTTGTTTTGTTGTTGTTGTTGTTTAATTTTTAAAATCCTTTCCTTCCATATTAGGATCAGAATACCTTGTATTGGTTCCAAGACAGGAGAGCAGTAAGGGCTAGGCAATGGAGGTTAAGTGACTTGCCCAGGGTCACACAGTTAGGAAGTATCTGAGGTCAAATTTGAACCTAGGACCTCCAGTCTCTAAGCCTGGCTTTCTATCCACTGAGCCACTCAGCTGCCCCTAGAATAATATTTTTAAATACACAAAATAAAATGCATGGGGTTATAAAGGAAACCAATTTTATTGAAATGCAGTTACCTTTTTTTTTTAAGTTCATGGACCATGGGTTAAGAATCCCTGCATTAGGATCAGTGGCAAGAATCAGTCATAATAATAAAAGGAGCAGAAGTAATAATAATTATAATAGTTAGCATTTATATAACACTTCAAAGTTTATAAAACTTTATTATGAATTTATGAATATTATCCCATTTGGTCCTCACAACAGCCCTGAGATGAAGGTGTTACTATTATTCCCATTTCACAGTTGAAGAAACTAAGGTAAATAGAGGTTAAGTGACTTGTTTAGGGTCACACAGCTAGTAAGTGCCTGAGGCTGAGTTTGAATTCAAGTTTTCCTGACTACATACCCAGTTCTCTCTGTTCATTGTACCTTCTAGCAACCGTCTATATAGTGTTTGCAAAGCCCCTTCTATCTATTTATTACCTCTTTTGTTGGACGAGGAGGCAGAGGAGGGAAACCCGGGGACTCGTTCTCTCACCCATCATTCCGTGTTTTAGATTCCAAGTTCCCCAAAGTAGAAGTTTGTCGGGTGTAGGAAGCTCCTCTAGCTGGGTCACTTGGGAGGATAGGGAGATAGTGGGCAGAGGGCCAGGAACGTTTATTTTTATGCTGCTTTTTAAAAAGGAAATGTCTCCTCTTGCACTCTGAAAACGCACTCCTGAAATAAAACTCCCCAGCATGACTTGCTAGGGTCACCTGCTCTGTGCTTGGAAAGCCTTCCTGCTGGGTTGGCTCTGCCTCATATACCAGACAATACCGCTTGCCTCACATCATCTTACTGCTGAGGTGAAGGCTTTAGAGAACATCAGGACAGATGCCCCAGATGCCCCAAAACCAAACGGGATCCCTCTGCCTTTGGCTGGGACTCTGGCTGCCTTTTGGATGACTTTGGGCAAATTGTTTTCCTTCTCTATGGTATTAGGTTATTATTGAGTCTTTTCACTCATGTCTGACTCTTTGTGACACCATTTGGGGTTTTCGTGGCACAGATAGGGGATTGGTTTGCCATTTCCTTCTCCAGCTTATTTTATAGATGGGGAAATTGAGACAAACAGGTTAAGTGACTTGCCCAGGGCCTCACAACTGATCTGTGTCTAAGGATAGGCTATATGCCCTCTGAGGTCCCTTCCAACTCTAAATCTATGATACTTTGCTCTCTAAGACCCCTTCTGCTTCTAATGTTTGATGGTCCAAATTTGTCACTTAAGCCATAACTCCCAGTTCTTCCTGTGGGTCCAAGCAGAATGAGCCCAATCTTTTTTTTTTTTTAATAAATATTATCTCTCTGTCCTCAGATACTTCCTAGCTGTGTGACCCTGGGCAAGTCACTTAACCCCCATTGCCTAGTTCTTACCACTCTTCTGTCTTGGAACCAGTACACAGTATTGATTCTAAATGGAAGGTATGGGTTAAAAACAACAAATAAATAAATAAACAAATAAGGAAGGAAACAAACAAATAAATAAATAAATAAATGAGTGGATGGGTGGCCAAGCGAATAAATAAATAAATAAATGAGTGGATGGATGAGCGAATGAACAAATAAATAAATAAATGAGTGGGTGGATGAATGAATGAATGAATGAATGAATAAATGAGTGGACGAATGAATGAATGAATGAATGAGCAAATGAATGAATGAATGAATGAACAAATGAATGAATGAATGTGTGTATATATATATATAAATATATATATATAAATAAATGTATGTTATCTCCTGTAATCTGGAACTCCCCCCATCCCCAATTACCTTAGTATGTAGAATGTTGGAGATGAAATGATAACAATAATGTAGCACATTTTTGAAATGAAAATGGTAAGCTAGAAAACATCTAGAGAAGGGCCTTCAGATGGCTGCCTTCAAGGGGCAGCCCTTCACACACTCAAGAACACCTGTTCTCGTCCCGATTAAGTCTTCTCTTGTCCAGTCAAAACATCCCAAGTTCCTTCAACACACTGTCATCAGGCATGGACCCAAGGTCTCTCCAGTACATTCCATAGTGTCTGGACCACAATAGATGCTAAATGCATGCTCATTGGCTTGGCTTGAAGGCAGTCATCTGACCTCCCTCCTCAAGATATTCTCCAGCGTATCATTTTCATTCCAAAAATATGTTATCATTATTATTGTCATTTCATCTCCAATATTCTTTGTATGAAGGTTGTTGGAAGGGATGGGGGCTCCAGATTCGGGGAGATAATATATATATTTTTAATATTAGACCATAGCACAGTACCAGGCACATAGTCACCACTATATAAATTCTTATTCCTTTCTCCCTCTTTTCCCTACTCTGTTCCAAGTTCTAGGTTCCTTTCTCGTTCTAAATCCTGTGATTGCCCTATGAATCCTAAGTCTCTGCCTTCACACCCAGGAGACCGAGCCCCAGTGAGTCTGGGGAAAAAACAAGCTCAACTCCCAATTTGAACTGACAGTGAACAAAAAAATGCCTCTCATAAGTCCCTCCTCTGCCTAAGATACAATCCATTTCTGACTCCATAGAGGTTCACTGACGATGAACTCATGAAATGCCGCCATCTTAGGCCTTCCTACACTAAGCTTCCAACCATCTTTGAATCTATCGTATCTATGGTACAATAAATAGAGCCCTGGGCCTCAAGTCAGGAAGAGCTGAGTTCAAATTCCATTTCATATACTTCCTATCTGTGTAGCTCCTAAGCAAGTCACTTGACCTGTTTGTCTCCGTTTTCTCAACTCTAAAATGGGCATAATAGTAATAGAGCATACCTTGAAGAGTTGTGAGGATCAAATGAGATATTATTTATAATATGCTTAGCACAGTGCATGGCACATTAGTAGGTATTTAATAAATGCTTGTTTGAAAAATCGCTGAATTTGGAGTCAGAATTCCAGCCTCAGCTGGAATATAGGCTTGTTTTCTCCTCTATAAAATAAAGAGTTTGAACCAGGTGGCCTCTGAGATCTCTATCAAATACTATGATATTTCTTAGAAGGAGAGGCAGGACACAGACCTAGAGTCAGAAGGACCTGGGTTCAAATCTGAACCTATACTTCTGAGCTGTGTGGCCCTGGGCAAGTCATTTAACCTCAATTGGCTAACCCTTGCCACTTTTCCCTCTTAGAACTGATACTAAGACAGAAGGTGAGGATTTTTTTTAAAGGAGGGAAGAGAAGCAATGACTACCATGCTGGAATATTGTCACACAGTCATCCTATTAGGTATCTTTGCTTATTGCAGTCATCAAAGCATTTTTTAAGTGCATGTCAAGCACTGCCCTGGTAAAAGAGTGTCTAGCCTCAGAAAGCTAAGCCAATATGCACACACAAATATATGTCTGTGAGGGCCAGGCTTTTGGGGGAGGGGGAAAAAACTAACCCCTGTATGGATCAGGAAAGGCCTCACATAGGTGGTGACATGGGAGCCGAGCTCTGAAGGAAATGAGGATTCCAGTGGGGGGAGGCAAGGAAAGAGTACATAATTTAAGCCTGGGGAGAAGCCAAAACAAAGCCATGGCCTTGGAGGATGGAATGTTGGGAAGACAGAGTGTGAAAAGAAAAGAGGAATGGGAAGGAGAGGTTGAGGTAGTTACAGAAATTATTGTGATCAAAAAACAAAAGCCATCTAGAAAACTTTTTGTTTTAAATAGGGGAAATTAGCTCATTGCTTGACCCCTAAATTCCTTTTCTGTTCATCTACCTTGAGTAAATAACTTGTCCCTCATCCCAGCATTTAAAGCTGTCAGAAGTCATCTAGGCAAACCCCTTTCCCCACCTCCAGTTCTACCAATGGGGAAACTGAGACCCAGGACATTAGGGTGGATAGCATGCCCAGGGTAGCATGGGTAGGAAAAATGCGTCAACCTACATGGTCCCTGAAGGCAGGTGGTTTGTTCTTCCCATGGCCTTTGGACCAAAAGCTTTAAGGGATCACTTTGAGTATCCTTCAAATAATAAAAAACACCTTTTAGTCTTTTTCCAAGATACCTCCTCTTCTCATCCTTATGACAACCCTGGGAGGTGGGCAGAGCAAGTATAATTCCTATTTTATGACTCAAACCAGAAACCTTCATCCCAACCAACCATCCACTGGAGCATCTTACTATCTGCATGCTGCTACATGTACCCCTTCTCCTTACCTGGAAATGTAGCCTCCAGACCAGATCTCCATCCTGCCTCCCTGGGAGGGGGAGGGAGTTCATCCACTCCATGTAGACTTCCTCCCTGGAGGAGCAGAGCTGCCCTGATTGGTGAGTGAGCCAGCAGAAGCTCACAAAACCTACTCTGCCTCTAATGAATGTCACAAAGTCATGACAAGCTACAACAGTCGCCATCTGGTCAAATGGCCCAGCAGGCTGTATGTCTGACGTGTTGGAGCCTTAATATCCCCAGGTAGCTTGTAATTGGACAAATGATGTACTCTTTGCTTCAGCAGCAGGAAGTATCCCTGGATGGGGACTTCTTGAGGTCTTCAGAAAGATCTGCAGTAATTGTTATAGTTAAAACAAAAGGAGATCCTTGCTGTGTAGCCTTGGACAAGTCACTTAACCCTAATTTCCTAGCCTTTGCTGCTCTTCTGTCTTAGAATTGATATTAGGACAGAAGGAAAATGTTATTAATAAATAAACAAACAAATGAATGAATGAATAAATAAATAAATGAGTGGATGGATAAATAAATAAACAAATAAACAAATGAATAAATGAATGACTAAATAAATAAATAAAAAGATAAATAAGGAGAGGGGCACCCTGGCAAGGATCTGGGATTTGGGGTTGGGAGGAAGGGTCCTTTCATCTTGAATGCATCAGTCAACTGACAAACATTTATGGAGTAGCTCTTGTCCAGCTCCCGGTCCTGTGATCCCATGAACTATTGCTATAAATCAGCTCATGAAAATGTTGGAAGTCCAGTTATCATCTCTACATAGATGACCTCCACATCTGGATATCCAGCTACAACTCTGATCTCACATAATATCCATTCCCCAATTGCCAGCTCCCTGCTGCCCATCTCCCCTTGGATATCCCATCAGCCATTCCCATTCAGCATTTCCAATATGGAACTTACTCTATTTTTCTTCATCCAGCCCTTCACCTACTCTTATTTCCATTGAAGCTGCCACCATTCCTCCAGTCACCCACGTTCATGCCCAGGTTCAGAGGTATCTTTGATCTCTCCCTCTCCCTCACCACCCATACCTCAGGTCCTGTGGGCTCTGCCTCCTATATGAACATCTCCCTCTCCCATCACCTTCTCTACCCTACTTCAGCTCTCATCTCTCTCACCTCAACTATGTAATAGCTTCTTAAGTGATCTTTTAGTCTTTCTGAAAAAAAATTAAGATCAACCAGAAATCATTTTCATTTGAGAGGTTGAGAGGAAGGAGGAACAAGGAAGCCTTGATGGAGGAGGGCTCCATTTTTGTCTCTCTTTCCTGCTTTCTAATCCCTCCTCCACACAGCCGTCAGAATAATCTTCCTAGAGCACAGGCCCAACCCTGTCACACCTGCTCACAAGATAGAATAAAATACAAATTCTCAGCCTGACACTAAGAGGCGGAACACCTGGCCTGGAGTCAGGAAGAAAGGAGTTCAAATACAGCCTTAGACACTTCCTTAACCATGAGGATCAAGGGAGATAATTGGTTTTGTTTCGTTTTAAACCCTTACTTTCTGCCTTAGAATCAACATGTATTGGTTCCAAGGCAGAAGAGTAGTAAGGGCTAGGCCATGGGGATTAAGTGACTTGCCCAGGGTCACACAGATAGGAAGTATCTGAGGCCAGATTTGAACATAAGACCTCCCATCTCTAGGTCTGGCTCCCTGTCCACTGAGCTACCCAGCTGCTCCCCAAGAGAGATAATAATTGTAAAGCATAGTGTCTGGCACAGGGGTCGGCAACATATGGCTCTCCAGCCATATCTGGCTCTTTTGAGGGCCAGATACGACTCTTTCTGCAGGAACCATAAAGTCCATTTTTTTCAGGCGCTGTTACAAGAGCGGCACTGTGAGCAGTGTACGGCTCTCACGAAATTACATTTTAAAAAATGTGGCATTTATGGCTCTCATGGCCAAAAAGGTTGCCGACCCCTGCTCTGTCACATAGCAAATGCTACATAAATGTTAGCTACTTATTTCCATTGAAGCCACCACCATTCTTCCAGTCACCCACATTCATGCCCAGGTTCAGAGGCATCTTTGATCTCTCCCTCTCCCTCACCACCCATAGCTCAAGTCCTAACTATCATATTATTATATGATTAACTATTATAATTATTATATTATTTAAAAACATTATTACATAATAATATGTTAATACAATTAAATACATTTTAAAATTTTATATATGTATTTGTTATTTTGTGTATTTAAGTTTATATATTAGTATATAATAACATGATTTATAATTCTTATTGCCATTATTATTCACATTAGTTATTATTAATCACAGGACCAGAAACTGGGCATGTGTGATAATTATTAACACTGATAACAATAATAATAATTATCATTATTATTGAGGCCTTTTGCCATCTGGCTCCGCCTTTCTTCCATATTATTCCTCTTCACCAGTCTCATTTCCACCAATCTGAATGGTTCTCCATCCTCCACTGTACATTGCCCTTCACTCGCATCATCTCCACAGGCCTAGAATGGACTCCTTCTTCCTCTCTATCTCTTTCTTCTCCTCCCAGCTCAGGGGCCATCTCTTCAGAGCATTTCCTCATCCCCTGGCCCTTAAGCATCTCTCTCTCCTTCATGTCCTTTGTTTGCATTTCTCTTTTGGCCCATGGCTGTCTTTCTCCTTTGGGGAAGCAGAGGATGCTTGGGGAAAGACTGCTGAATCTGGAGTCAGAAGATCTGGGTTCAAGAACAACCTGTAAAGCCCAGGACCAGTCCCTCGAGTTCTCTGGGTCTTTGGTTCGAGGTTGAACATTTGGGCTAAATCTACAATTCTGGGAGCCTTTGCACCTTACTTTGTATTATATTTATGTGTGGACACGTCTTATTCTGACCCCTGTCCAATGGAAGCTCCTTGAGGAAGGGGACTCTGCCTTTTGGAAATCTTTCTATTCCTAGCACCCAGGACAGTGTCTTGGACATATCAATCAATCAAGAGGTATTTAGTAGGCGCTCCTATGTGCCAGGCCAGATTACAAGAACAAAGAAGGCAATAAGCCCAACTGCCAAAGAGCTTACATTCTGACGGGAGAGGCAAGTACGTTCAAAAATATGAACAGCAAAAATATAAAGGGAATAAATACAAATATAGACAAAGGCGGTAAATACAGGGTGGTCTGGGGGGAGGGCAAGAGCAGCTGGGAAGCTCAGAAAAAGACACAGTGCTGGAGGAGCATATTAAAGGAAGAGAGGAACTCTAGGAGATGGAGGGAAGGCGGGAGGATATGCCAAGGGAAAATGCCCAGAGACCTGCGACAGCAGCATCAGGTATGAGGAACAGAGAGCAGACCACTTAGGCTGAATGGATCGATCGCGTTGGAGGGGGAGTAATGGCCAATGAGGCTGAAAAGATAGTCTGGAGACAGTTTGTGGAGTGCTTTAAAAGCTAAACAGAGGAGTTTATAGTTTAACCTGGAGGCAATAAATAGGAAGCTTCTAGAGTAGACTGAGTAGGGGAGTCACATGGTCATATCTGCATTTAAAGAAAATTGCTTTGGCAGGAGTGTGGAGGATGCACAGGAGAGGGGAGAGGCTTGAAGCTGGGAGACCAATGAGGATGCTGGGGCATCGATCCAGGCAAGGAGTGATGATGGCCTGAACTAAGGTGGTGGCTGTGAGTGGGCAGAAGGGGTTGTATGGCAGAGATGCCCTGGAGAAGGAAACTGCATGATTTGGCAAAGTTGATTGGAGGTGTGGGGTGAGGAACATTGAGGACTCGAGGATAATAATGAGATTACAAACATGGGATACTGGAAAGATGGCGGTGCCTTTTTTGACAGAAAGAGGTAAGTTTTGGAAGAGGGGTGAGTTTAGGGGGAAGGATCATGAATTCAGTTTGGACACATTGAGTTTAAAATGTCTTCAGGAGGGGCAGATAGGTAGCTCCGTGGATAGAGAGCCAGGCCTGGAGATGGGAGGTCCTGGATTCAAATGTGACCTTTAATATCTCCTCGCGTGACTCCAATTGCCCAGCCCTTACCACTCTTCTATCTTGGAACTAATACTTAATATCGATTCTAAGACAAAAGGTAAGGGTTTTAAGTTTTTTTCTAAATAAAAGGTCTATAGGACATCCAGTTTGAAATATCCACTGGGCAATTGGAGATAGGGTACTAAAGTCCAAGAGAGAGGCTGGGCTCAGTAGATAGACCCAGGAGTCATCAGCAATGAAGTAATAATGAAACCAAAAATAGGGAATAGAAGAAAGGGTGGAAGGAGAAGAGAAGAGAGCCCAGGACAGAACCATGAGAGGGAGAAGAGAAGAGAGCCCAGGACAGAATCTTGGGAGGGAGAAGAGAAGAGAGTCCAGGACAGAACCATGAGAGGGAGAAGAGAAGAGAGCCCAGGACAGAACCTTGGGAGGGAGAAGAGAAGAGAGCCCAGGACAGAACCATGAGAGGGAGAAGAGAAGAGAGTCCAGGACAGAACCATGAGAGGGAGAAGAGAAGAGAGCCCAGGACAGAATCTTGGGAGGGAGAAGAGAAGAGAGCCCAGGACAGAACCATGAGAGGGAGAAGAGAAGAGAGCCCAGGACAGAACCTTGGGAGGGAGAAGAGAAGAGAGCCCAGGACAGAATCTTGGGAGGGAGAAGAGAAGAGAGCCCAGGACAGAACCTTGGGAGGGAGAAGAGAAGAGAGCCCAGGACAGAACCATGAGAGGGAGAAGAGAAGAGAGCCCAGGACAGAATCTTGGGAGGGAGGAGAGAAGAGAGCCCAGGACAGAACCATGGGAGGGAGAAGAGAAGAGAGCCCAGGACAGAATCCTGGGGAACACTCACAACTAGGAGGTACAATAGGGAATGATGAGCCAATAAAGGAGATTGGGAAGATGTCAGGCAGGAAACAATCAAGAGAGAGAGAGAGAGCCATGTCCTAAAGCTCAGAAAGGAGACAATGTCCAGAAGGACAAGGTGGTCCACAGAGGCATAATATCAATCCTTGAAGATGGATCAACCTGAAATAGTTTTCAGCTGGTGGGGTGGGGGAAGGGCAGGGAAGAGAGGGCCAGGGAAGCCTCCATGAGAGAGGTGGGCATTTAGCAGGACTTAGATATAGAGATCCCCCTTTCTGAAGCCCCCATTTTACAGAAAAGCAAAGAGAAATCTCAGAGAAAGGAGATGATCTGCCCAAGGTCACCCAGACTATAAGTGGCAAAGTCCAAATTCACACCCAGGGCCTCTGGACCCAAATCCAGCCAGTCTCTAGGACCACATTGTGCTTGTAGAAAAAGGAAGGACGGGGAGGAGAGGCGCCCCCTCATCTCCTCCCCCTAGACTAGCCAGTCACAGGTTCTCCCTCCTTCCCTCCACCCTCCAAGTCCCTAGCTGGTGGGAGGGTGAGGCTCCCGAGCTGGGCTCCTCCAGGGGCAGGCAGGACCCCCTCCCCTCTTCTTTTTGTTTGCTCTCTCTGGCTGGCCTGTGGGCGTTTGTTGAATAAATATTATTCAGTGAAACAAGACCTAACCAGGGGAGGAGGGGGGTGGGAAGGGGAGGAGGACTTTTTCTAAGGAATCCAGGGCTGGAGAAAGGGGAGGGGGTGGGGAGAGACCTTTTTGCAAAACAGCTCTGTAGGCGGCAGCGGCGTGGGCACAGAGGCAGAGGAGAGAATTGTGAATTCTCCCTGAGAGGAGGAGAGCGAGGAGCCCGAGCGAGGGCTTTCATTCCAATTAATTATCCTTTGAGAGCCCGACGAGGTTGGGGGAGAGCAGAGAGGACGATCCATTTATATGAAAATGAGCTCAGGCCCTGGGCTGAGCCCAAAGTATACCCCACATTCACCAGCGCCGCCTCCTCCCTCCCCAGCCCTAGGCAGAACCAAAGGCCGGAAGGGGCTGAGCCCTCTGACTCTCCTCTCCCTCCCCCCCCCCCCAGCACCCCGAAACCAGCAGATCTACCCACTGGGGTGAGCTGCAGCAGACAAGGAACCTTTGAAAAACCTGTCAGGTCCTCTGATGGTTCTAGATGCTAGTGACAAGGATGGCAGCAGCCTTGACCTCGGACTTCATTATTTTGCTAAGGGCCAACCTAGAAATGAAAGGTCCTGGGTGCAAATTTGGCCCCAGTTCCTTCCATAACTGTGTGACCCTGGACAAGTCACTTAACCCTGCCCCTCCCCACTGCCTAGCTCTTACCATGCTTCTGCCTTGGAACCAATACACAGTATTGATTCTAAGACAGAAGGTAAGGGTTGAATATTTATATAGAGATTTATATATAAAAATATATATTGCTATATGGAATATATAAATATTACTCTTTATAATTTGCTATATAACCATATAAATATATTGCTATGTATAATTATATATGATATATATTACTACATAATATATAAACATATTGCTCTTTATCATTATATATAATACATAAATATATTGCTATATAACATGTAAATATATATTGCTGTATATAATTATATATGATAAATATATTGCTATGTGTAATTATGTGTAATATATAACTATATATTGCTATATAATATGTAAATATATTGCTTTTTATCATTACATATAATATAAATATATTGCCATAATTGATATGTAAATATATATTGCTATATATAATATGTAAATATATATATATTGCTGTATACAATTACATATGATATATAAATATATTGCTATGTAAAATTACATATTGCTATATAATATGTAAATACATATTGTGATGTATAATATATATTGCTCTTTATTATTACATATAATGTATTAATATATTTCTCTCTATAATTACATATGATATATCAATATATTGCTATATAATATATGCACATATATTGATATAAAATATATATTGCTATATAATATATAAATACATATTGTGATATGTAATATATATTGCTCTTTATTATTACATATAATGTATTAATATATTTCTCTCTATAATTACATATGATATATCAATATATTGCTATATAATATATGCACATATGTTGATATAAAATACATATTGCTATATAATATATAAATACATATTGTGATATGTAATATATATTGCTCTTTATTATTACATATAATGTATTAATATATTTCTCTCTATAATTACATATGATATATCAATATATTGCTATATAATATATGCACATATATTGATATAAAATATATATTGCTATATAATATATAAATACATATTGTGATATGTAATATATATTGCTCTTTATTATTACATATAATGTATTAATATATTTCTCTCTATAATTACATATGATGTATCAATATATTGCTATATAATATATGCACATATGTTGATATAAAATATATATTACTATATAATATATAAATACATATTGCTATATATAATACCTAAATATTTATTGTTCTTTAGATCTATATACAGCATATAAATATATTGCTCTTTATAACTACATGAATCTATATTGTTGTCTATAACATATAAGTATATATTTCTCTATGTAGTTGTATATAATATACAGAGTGCTAAAGGGGAGGATGGGATGGGATATTAGCTGTGAAAGGGAGCTCTGAGGAATATGAACTATAACTTAGGAATGGTGAAAGAGGCTCCCCCAGAATAATGAAATCAGCTGATGGCTAATAGCATTTGTTCTCCTTCTACAATATAGAAACAAGACTAAAGACTAATCAGGTTTTTTAAAAAGTTAAAAGGAAGCTTCCAGAAAGCCATTCTCCTGTGCCAAATGCAAAATGTTAAGAGTAAAAGGCACCTTAGAAAACAATGCCAGAGCTGAGAAGGACCTTAGAACATAGAAAGTTGGCGTAAGGAAGAACCTTAGAACGTGGAACATGGGAACTTCAGAACATAAAATATTAAGAGTTGGGAAGGACCTCAGAATATAGAACGTGGGATTTCAGAGCTGTAGGGCTCCTGGGCCGTAGAGAAAGGGCCACAGAGCAGACCATTGGAGCTGTATGGGAGTCTCAAGACCATCTCGCCCAGCCCCTTTATGGTAGGCAGAGTAACCAAGGCAGACAAGGGGATAACTTAGGTAACTCAGGTCATGGGATTGATTCCTTCCTTTGTCACTGATCAAGCATGTCCTAAGACCATGAGGGGATACAAAGAAATATCCCAGTTCCTTGCTCTTAAGGAGTTACTTACTTGTAGAAACAAGACCTACCTTATAGGAAAAATAAAACAATCTAGCCCAACAAAAAGATGTGTAGCAAATGCCCAAGGAGAGAGACTGACAGTGTCACAGTCTATTAGAGGGAAGAAATTCACTGTGGTTCAGTGGCGCTCTGGCTGGATATCCTGGAGGCAGTAGCGATTGACCAGGGCCTTGAAGGATGAGTAGAATTTGGATAGGCAGAGAGGAACTGAGAAGACATTCTCGATAAGGAAATAGGAATCGAGAAAGGCTTGCACATAGAAAAGCTCTAGGCTTATTCAAGGAAGACTGAGTAGAGAGGTCTAGCTGTAGGCCAGGCAGCATAGTGGAGTGGGCAGAACATTGGACCTGGAGCTGGAAAGACCTGGGTGTGAATCCTACCTTTAGGAGCAAATTTTGGGACCCAGGCCAAGTCCCTGCTCCTCTCCTAGACTCCATAAAATGAGGAAGTTGGACTAGGTGGGCTCTAAGAAGCCTTCTAGCTCTATCAGTGGTTCCCAAACTTTTTTGGCCTACCGCCCCCTTTCCAGAAAAAAAATACTACTTAGCCCCCTGGAAATTAATTTTTTTATTTTAATAGCAATTAATAGGAAAGATAAATGTACCTGTGGCCATCCCCGCCCCCCTGGATCGCTGCAGCACCCACCAGAGTCTAGATTTATAATCCTATGAGGTCTTTGTAGGGTACTAGGGGAAATGTGGTTAGAAAGGTACATTTGGGTTCAATTTATACAAAGCCTTAAATGCCAATCTATGCAATTTAGACATCATCCAGAGAGAGACGGAGACAGAGAAAGGAGTGAGACAGACAGAAAGAGAGAGGGAGGGCAAGGGAGAGAGAGAGGAAAGGGGAGAGAGAGAGAGAGACAGAGATAGAGACAGAGACAGAGAGAGACAGAGAGACAGAGACAGACACAGAGACAGAGACAGACAGAC
This sequence comes from Gracilinanus agilis, assembly GCF_016433145.1. Classification (NCBI taxonomy): domain Eukaryota; kingdom Metazoa; phylum Chordata; class Mammalia; order Didelphimorphia; family Didelphidae; genus Gracilinanus; species Gracilinanus agilis. The sequence continues at coordinate 270,217,246 of NC_058135.1, forward strand.
ACAGACACAGACACAGAGACAAACACAGAGAGATTCTAATGGGAGAAGACGCCATAAATAGTACTGGAAATGGAAAGTGGAAGGGAGATGGAGGTTTGGGTTAGCATATTAGACCAAAACAGTATATGGTAAGATTAGGAAATTGCTTGATCCTAATTGAACTCCTAATCCTCTAATGTCACCTTGAATTGATGCTCAAAGAATCAAGAACTTGTAAGTAGAGTTAATTTGGAGACAGTGGAACTAGAACCATACTCTTGTAGTAGAAAAAAGAAGCAAGAACCCAAGTCCTCGTGAAGCATCCCCTCCACATATCAGAATTTAGAGACAGAAGAATCTTCAACCTGGCTATGACATTCTAGGACCATGGATTTAAAACTGGAAAGGACTTTGGAGGCAGCTTGTCCAATCTGTACCTTTTAGAAAGGATGCATCCCAGCAAGGCTAAGGAGACTTGCCCAAGGTCCTACAGGAAGTAAGGGCTCCAAGCTGTCCCTTCCTAGATGACACTTGTCAAGCCCTCAAGGGAGTTAGGAATAGGCTCCAAGTTCATCAGTGTTCTGGATAATATTCTTCTGAATCTAGAAGCCGTGCTATCTACCAGCATCTTTCATCTTAGCCTTCAATGTAACACCATTGCTTTAACCAAGCTGTTGGTCCCCTGTGCTAGCATTTGTCCCACAGCACCCGCACTGGTTTCTGGGACCAACAAAGGGAGCTCCCTCCCCTCTGAGAGTCCCTGAAGCAGCTCTGGAGAAAGAGGCTCGAGCCAGCAGGGGACGAAGCCTCATTGAGTTGGGCTGACTGTGAGCTGGGCTGACATGAAGCCGGCTTCCTTGGCGGGGGAGTTAGGAAATTGACCCCATTGAGTTACAAAGTGCTGTGTAAACGTTAAATGATGCTCAGAGCAATTCACATGGTACTCACTGACAGTAATGGAGGTCTCCTTGTGAAATCCCTGGGAACAGAAGCCTGCTGCTGAGTCCCTGCGGGGCCTGGGAACTCTCTAAGCTGACAAGTCTGCTGGGGTCCTTCCCGACCAACCCTCAGCACTCAAAGCTTGTAACTAATGATTGGGGAACCTGGGGCAATTCACATGAAGTGAGGCAGGTGCTGAGACACCGCTTCTGGGGAGGTCCTTGGAGAGAAATCCACAAAGAGCCGGACCACATTAGGGGGCCAGGCTATCTGGTCACTTTCTCTTCTGCCTCATTATTCTTGTTGACTCAGCTTAGTTGTTTTGTGTTCTATGTGGCAGAAATTGTACAAGTGCTATTAGTGCTAGCTAGATGACAGCATCCTGGGAGGAAGCCCCTGTCGCCTTGCCCTAGTTAGGCTCATGCTCCCTTCTGAAGCAAAATAACCGCTCTGCCCTTTCGCAGTTCTCAGTTCTGGATGCCTTTCACCTGAACTTAGATCCAGTCATAGCAGTCAAGAGAGTGGGGGACCACGCCCCAACTACCCCAGTAGATATGGACAGCCCACCATTTCAGCCACACTGGAATCTTTATAATGTTGCAAAAATGTTGTGAAATCAGTGAATAATTCAATTCAACATATATTTATTTGGCTAAGATGAAGGGATAAAAATGAAGTCATCCCTGCCCTCAAGAAGCTTATATTTTATGAGAACTGACGTTTACATGGAGTCCGACCCAAATGTTCATAGAACCATAGATCTAAGGCTAGAAGGAACCTCAGAGGCTACTCAGTACAAGTCCCTCAGGTTGCAGATGGAAAAATTGAGAGCTGAAGTAATTAAATCACATACATCAGAGGCAAGGCTGGATTCCAGGGTCTTCTGATTCCAAGATGGGGATGTTTCTCACTGCCCCACACTCTTGGAAGTTCCTCAAAATAATCCAACAAAAAAAGACAGACAGACATCTGTCTACCCATTTTACAGATGAAGAAACCAGTTCAGAACAGAGACTTGCCTGAGGTTACAGAACTCTAGAGATGCAGATCTCTTATGGTAGAAAGAATACTAGGGCTTAGATTTGAATACTTCAATTAGACTGAATATATCAATTACTACCCCATGTGCCAATGGCAAGTCACTTCCTCTCTCTGAGATTCAGGTACCTCATTTAGGAAATGAGAACCTTTGAAGAAAGTCTATAGCCCTAGATCTACAACCCTATGGCATTTCCCATCTCTAAATCTGTAAATCTGTAAATGGGGTGGAGGGGAGGGGGGAAAGGACTGGAATAGACCCTCCCTAAAGTCCTTCTAGCTCTAAATCTCATCTCACCACCTAAATCTCTAACTGGCACCACATGGGCAGCTGTCCCACAACACCCTTCAATGCAAATTTGGTTGTGAATCTAAGGTTAAGGCAGATGGGAAGGAGCCCCTGAAAAGGCCAGGGGAGCTGGTTGAGGAGGAATCACCAGGACACCCGACCCCTTGGGCAGGCTCTGAAATCAGCCAACTCCCCTCTCTCTTCCTCATCATTACCCACTGAGCCAGAGCTCTGTCTCCCTGCCAGGAGAATGATAAAACAACACCAAGAGGAGTCGAATTGTTTCCTTCCCTGAGCCCTGGGCACCCCTCAGTCCCATCGATTTCCCAGCTTTCTCTCAGCCCACTCCAACCCTTCTCCCCACCCCACCCCCACCCACCATCTTTCCGCAGCCTTCTCTAGTCTACACATGCGTGGCTTCCAGGCCCAGCAGGGGTTTGCCTGAAAATCACTGGGATTACTAACCAATTTTTTCTCAGATAATTCAGTTGAGAGGCTTGGGTGAGCTGCATGGCTTGGCTGTTTGAAACCACTAATCTGCAGGATTTAGGACTCCCCCTCTCCCTCTCCCTAGCCCTGAAGTCCAACAAAGCCCTCCTATATTTTATCTGCAATTGGAAATCCAATTGGTTAGCATCCAGGTGGCTCATGGGGTTTGGGGGTGATGTTTGGTTTGCTTGGGGGTTTTTGTTGTTGCAGGATTGTGTGTGAAATTCTGCAATTGATGGAGGAGGGTAAGCCATTTGGGGAGGAAGGGGGAATATTTTGGTTGGAGAATAATGAAATATGACCAGGAAGGGCTTCGAAGGAGTCGTGTTGGCTTCTTCTGGGCATCCTGTCAGTGTATCATCCTTTATGTCTCCTGTTCACATTCCTCTGTGTTCCTGACTGCCTGGTCTCTAAACCAAGCTTACTTCCATATGCCAGGACTTGGGGCAAATGCCAGGTCCTACTGCAGAGCCATGTGGAATAGGGGAAGGATTTCACCCTTCTATACTCTGAACGAAAATTATTGAGGATAAAAAGAATGATAACTTACATTTAGATAATGTTTTAAGGAGTAAGTCCCTAGGGCTGGAGCCTAGATCAAGATCTCTCTAAAATGATGGATTTGGGGGCAACTGAGTGGTTCAACAGATTGAAAGCCAGGTCTAGAGAAGGGAGATCCTGGGTTTGAATCTGGCCTCAGACGCTTCCCAGCTGTGTGACCCTGGACAAATCATTTAACCCCCATTGCATAGCCCTTCTTGTTCTTCTGCCTTGAAAACAATACGCAGTATTGATCCTAAGATGGAAGGAAGGAAGGAAGGAAGGAAGGAAGGAAGGAAGGAAGGAAGGAAGGAAGGAAGGAAGGAAGGAAGGAAAATTCCATTCATCCATTTCACCCTTGGTAAGAAAATTCCCTTCATCCATGAAGATTGGCATTGTCCCTGCAACTGATAGTCCTAAAGAATTTCCTGGGGCAGTGATCAGCCAAATGACTTACCCAGAGTCACACAGTCAAAATATATCAATGGCAGAACTTTAACTAAGGTCTTTCTGACTCTGAACCTTTCTCCACCACTCCAGGCTGCCTCATATTCATCGTATTGTCACCACAATTTCTTGCCTTAGACTTTTGAGATTGGAAGACAGCAGGACTGACATAGTTAAAAGGTGATGGGCATGATGAAATTAAAAGCCACTTTATAATCCTCTCAGATGCATAATTCTCACGCCTCTACCTTCAGGCTCATCACTGGCTAGTCTATTTCTGAGATTTAGATGCATTTAAGACCTATCTCCCCAGCACAGGATACAGCCCACATCCAATTATCCACCCTCAGGGATGCATTAGAGTTAACTGTTATATCTCTGTCTGTCAATAAAATGATAATCAGGAAATATGGAAGGAGCAGCTTGTCAGGGAGGGCGAGGTAGGACAGGGTGGTTGGGGAGCTCAGGGTGGTGCCAGCTCCTTCCCCTGGGGCAAGTCCTGTCTCCTCCCAACTGCAAGAGAAGGGACCATGATTGGAGTGGCCATCCCCAGTGAGCCATCCAGCCCTGCTGCTCCTGGTTTTTTCTTTATGGGTATCGCCACTCTGGGCAGGTCCTCACCCATCTGTTTCAGCTTCTGCCAAGGAGAAGAGGTCAGACAGACTTTCTCAGTGGGTGAGTAGATTTCTGAGGGGGTGAGGGCGTGTTCACCTGTCCACTGCCATGGGCATGCATATGTCAGGCTACTTAGGTCTTACAGGCAGGTCCAGCCACGAAAAAGACTCTAGTCTGGAGGATGTTGGTCCTTACCCTTGTGCTCCCACACATCCCTGCCCTAAGTGTCCCATCACCTGCCCTTTCTTGTTCTGGAGAAGAGAATAATAATGATGCCCATGGCTTTCATGCATGGATTATTATCCTCATTTTTCAGGTGAGGAACCTGAGGCCCAGGATTTTGAAGTAGCCTGCCCAGGATCCCCCAGCCAGTAAGGCTCAGAAGTAGGATCTTAGATTTAGAGATAAAAGAGACTCCAAAAGCAATCCAGTAGAAACCTTTCTTTTTACACACAAAGAAGCCCAAACCAAAGCATAAGAAGGATAACTAACTTGGTTACTTAGCCAAAGTCGAACAGGTAGTAATTGGAAGAACGGATATTAGGACAAAGGTCTTCTAACTCCAGGGGCAGCTAAGATGGACAGAATGCTATGTCTAGAGTCAGGAAGACCTGAGTTCAAATCCAGCCTCAGGTACTTGCTAGATGTGTGACCTTGGGCAAGTCATTTAACCCTGTTTCTTCATCTGTAAAATGAGCTGGAGAAGGAAATGGCAAACCACTCCAATATCTTTGCTAAGAAAACCCCAAATTGGTTCATGAAGAGTCAGACACAAATGAACAATGGCAATAAATTCTAACTCCAAATCCAGCCATCTTCTTACTGTGTCATGTTGCTTCTTCTACTATATCATCTTGCCCCTTTGAACTCAGGTTTTGCTGATCCCAGAGCCAACACTATCCAATATGGCATGCTACCTCTAAATTAGTGGCAGATACAAGATTTTACCCTATTAAAAATAGATATGTGTGTGATTATATTTATATTACAGATATTATATTATATATAGGATTATATTTATATTATACATAGGATTGTACATATATGGGATTATAGTCATGTATATATTATATATAGGATTATATTATATTATATAGGAGTATATATCATATATATAGGAATATATTACATATAGGATTATATATTATATATAGGATTGTGTATTATATAGGATTACATATATTATATAGGATTATATATTATATATACAAGATTATATATTATTATAGGACTGTGTATTATATAGGATTACATACATTATATATAGGATTATGTGGTATATATACATAGGATTATACATCATATATAAGATCAGATATTATATGAGATTATATTTATATATTATGTAGGATTATGCATTATATATAGGACTACATATATATTACATATAGGATCATAGGATCACCAGATTATACATAGATCTATGTCTGTAAAGTTCCTCAGAGGCCACCAATTTTGGCCTCCCACTTTTCAGATGAGCTGAAGTCAATGGTGAATACTAGTCAATATACATTCTTGTGAATCACCTACCATGTGCCAGGCACTCTACTAAATGCTGGAAACTTAAATAATTTTCCAAGGTTGTTGTCCATCCTTCATTTTACAAGGAAGACCAAGGACATCACAGGATGGTGTCTTGATTTACCCATGAATCAGATTTAAGAGACACAGAGATGCCCAAAGTCATCAACCTTAATCTCCCTTCCAAAGTCATTGAAATCTCTGGCAGCAAGACAAAAGGCAGGATGGCTGGTCATGGCTGGGATGCAGGGGATGGCCTTGGCATCATGATGTCTGACCAAGCTCTAAGCACTCTCTAGCACCTACTTCAGCCAGCTCTATGACCTTTGGAACAAATTGTTCTCATTTGTCAATTCTGCTGGAGGAAGCCTTCACATGCTTGGAGAAGACATCTCCCTTCTTTATCTAAGGGTCTGAGGCCCATTGGTCAGTCCATTTGCCAAGATGACGGCTTTACCCGGTATGCCTGCCACACATACTACAGCTTCTTGGAGCCACAGGTGAGAGTTGGGTGACAGCTAGACACCAAAAGTAACCGTGAAAAGGGTTAGCAAGCCTTTGAAACCAAAGGTGTTAGTCTTCCCTAAACACCCCATACTCCAGGTTGACAGAGGTAGTGTCAGAAGTGGGATTTGAACTCAGGTCCTCTGACTCCAAAGCCAAAGCTACAATGTCAAAAGTAATCAGTGAGTTCTCTGGTCCGAGCAGGGTCATAGAGATATTAAGTGTTCGAATGGTGGGATCCAAGACAATCCTAGAAATGATCTGATCGCCAGCCAAAGGGTATCTCTGACATTGATTGCCCCTGGGAATTCTAGAGCCTAAGTCTCAGCATCCCTGTCCCAGTCCTCAGCCCTAGCCCCACCTCCCTGCCAGTCAGTATTAGCTATAAATTCTCCTCAGGGCTGGACAACCTCTGTCATTCATTTATGGATCCATTCATTTCTCCATCGATTCAACCCTATTTATTGAATGCTAAGTGCTAAAGATGGGCCAGCAGGGTGACACAGAGGATAGAGTACTAGAGTCAGGAGTACTCCTCTTCCCAAATTAAAATCTGACCTCGGTCACTTACTAGCAATGTGACCCTGGACAAGTCACTTAGCCCTGTTTGCCTCAGTCTCCTCATCTATAAAATGAGCTGGAGAAAGAAATGACAAACCACTCCAGGTCCAAATGGGGTCACAAAAAGCCAGACACAACTGAAAAATGACTGAACAACAACAACAAAATTAAATGATAAAAAGATAAAAATGAAAAATTTCTGCCCCCAAGAAGCTTCCATTCTAGTGGAAGGAGAACAAAAGACACATAGATAAGTTCATACAAAGTCACTTCCAAAGAGGAGGGCACTGGGACAGGGAGAGCTAGAAAGACTTACACATAGAAAGAAAAGGCAGAACTGAGCCTTGAAGAGTGAGAGATTCTAAGAGATGGAGATAAAAAAAATTACAAGGAGGGCATGCTGGGTAGAGGGACAATCTGTGCAAAAGTCTAGGGATGTTAGATGATCTGCAATGCACAAGGAACAAGTAGGCCAGCTTGATGGAGATATAGAGTACATGAGGGGGAATAAAGGATAATCCTTATGGAAAGATAGGCTGGAGCCAGATTATAAAGGGCTTCAAATACCCAACTGAGTAGGTGATATTTATCTCAGAGGAACTCCCCGCCTTCTCCCCAGGTGCTTCGTTCCCCTCCTGACTTGGGCTCAAAGATCCATGGCCTTCACTCATTATTTCAGTCGATCTAGCCAATTGCACCTCAAGTCTGAGAATGAGGAGATCTTTCCAGCCCTTACCTTTGGTCCCTTCCTTTAGTCTTCAGGCTTCTCTTAGACTCTGAATTTTGGATCTAACATCCAACAAACAGAGCAGAAGAAAATTTCTGCCTTTAGCCCCACTACTTTTTCTTTAAACCCTTACCTTCTGTCTTATAATTGTCCCTGAGTATTGGTTCTGAAACAGAAGAGCTGCAAGGGCTAGCTAGGCAATTTGGTGTTAAGTGGCTTACCCAGGGTCACACAGCTAGAAAGTATCTAAAGCCAGATTTGAATCCAGGATCTCCCATCGCCAGGCCTGCTTCTCTAACCACAGAACCATTTAGCAGCCCCGTAGCCTCACTTCTGATCTCATTTTCCCGGTCTCCTGTTCAGTGACAGGCCTGGCTACTATGTGTTGGCACAGTTCTTCTCCTGAGATCATTTCACCCAGCTTCTTAATGCTAATCCAACCTGCTGCCTCTACTAAAAAGTTAGATTGTAATTGCTCCATCCCAAGGCCTCAGAATATTCTGGGAAGTATTCATAGACTATCAGAGCTAGAAAAGACCTTAGGACATAGAATGTCAGAGTTGGGAGGAAACTTGGAACACAGACTATAGAATGTTAGAGCTAGAAGAGACCCTGCAGAATTTGAAGAATATAATGTTGGGCCTGGAATGGATCTTAGAATGTAGAGTACAAAATGTCAGAGCTAGAAAGGACTTTAGAATACAAAAGTCAGGGCCAGCTAGGCGACTCAGTGGATTGAGAGCCAGCCTGGAGACAGGAGGTCCAAGATTCAAATCTGGCCTCATATTTCCTAGATATGTGATCCTGGGCAAGTCACCTAATCTCAACTGCCTAGCCCTCACCTTACCTAGCTCTTCTGTCTTGGAGCCAATACTTAGCATCAATTCTAAGAGAGAAGGGAAGGATTTTTTTTAAAAAGAATATAAAACACAGACTGTCAGAGGTAGGAAGGACCTTAGATCACAGAACATAAAATGCCTCAGCTGGAATAGGCCTTGAAACAAAGATCAAAGTCTTCTAGTACTGGAAGGAACTTTAAATCATAGATTGTCAAGCTCTCAAAAACCTTAAAACAAAACATAGACTACCCAAACTGGGGGAGACCTTAGGGATCATCTAAATCCAGTCTCTCGTTTTCCAGATGAGGGGACTGAAACCCAAGAAAGTGAAGGATTTGCCTAAGGAAGATTGTGCTATAATTGGTACCAGGACTGATATCTCCTTCCAGCACACCATGATTTAGTCCTGACTCAACCTGGTCCCAGACCAGGACTTAGTCCAGGCCCTGCTACAGATTCTATTTGTCTTTCTCCTTTACTCATGAATCCCTAGCATCCCGAGGGCTCACTTGGATTCATGGCAAAGGCAACAGGGAAAGAAATGGTGCTGAAAGGCTACACCTGTAGAGAGAGAAGAGAAAACAGAGTTGGTGACCTCTAGCATCCTCCTCAGCAGCAGGAAAGAGGACGAATATGGAGGAAAGAGAGAAATGTGTTATAAAATCTCACAGAGAGGCAGCTAAGTCGTACGGTGGATAGAGTGCCAGACCTAGAATCAAGAGGACCTGGGTTCAAATCTGGCTTCAGACACTTCTAGTTGTGTGGTTCTGGGCAAGTCACTTAACCCCCCATTAACTCTTCCTACTTGGAACTAATATTCAATAGTGATTCCAAGACACAAAGGTAAGGGTGTTGTTTGTTTTTTTAAAATCTCCTTTTCCATCACTGAATACTCTGAAGTGAATCAGTCTACAAGACTGGGTTTGGGGTGACCTTGGTTGGACAATACTAGACCTCATTTTCCTCATTTGTCAAAGGATGGGGTGAGACTGGATGACATCTGATTTCCCTTATAATTCTGAATTCTGTAAGAATGTAATCTCTTGACATTAGGGATCATTTCATCATTTATGCTTGTATCCTCAGTACTTAGTATGGTGCCTGGCACATAACTGGTAGGTAATAAATGTTGATTGAGTGATTGATTATGATCTTAAATTATCAAGAACGATCACGCCCCAGGGAATGGATGGACCAGATGGACTGTGTCCGAAGAAGAACAATACCAGGATCACAGAAGCTCAGAACTTAAGAGCTGAAATAGACTTCAGAGCCCATCTAGGCCAAGCTGTACACAAGAGAAACTGCCCAGCCTCTTCTTTATTTCTTTTTAAACCCTTATCTTCCATCTGAGAACTAAGGTGGTGGCTGTGAGTGGACAGAAGGGGTTGTGCAGCAGAGATGCTGTGAAGATTATAGTAGTCACTCTCATTTGCCAAGAAAACAGAAACAGTATAAGAATTGTATAGCTCCGGAGGGCTGCCTTTTTTCGGTTCTCACTCATCATCATTCCATACACTCCAAGCAATGGTCCTATTCCTTCTTCCATCCTCCTTTTTCTCCCAGTATATAAACCTTTTGTTGTTACTGTTGCCTTTAGCTTGAGCTTTAGCTTGCCTGACACTATATTTTACAAGATAGGACTACAACTTATTTTCATTCCGTTACCCAGCCTTGCTCCCATCTTCTGTAGGTTTCTTTTTAAAACCTAAGTTGGTTGGTGAATTCTTTGTGCATCCACATTTGGTCTCCAGGCAAATTCCATTTTTTTCCTTCCTTATTGAAACTGTGTGTTTCCCTTGTGTCCTCAGAATTTCATTCTTGAGTATCTTCCATACTTTCAGCAATGAGTTCCCCTGAAGCATTTTACTTCATGAGATCCTACCTATCATTGCTCTGAACTCTCTAAAATCGGCTTTCCCCGATACAAGCATCAAATGTCAGACTATGGCCATATTCCTCTCCTCCATCACAATTTCTAGGATAGAGAAGTCACTTCCTTGAAAGGTTCCCATCATTTCTACCCCAGCAACCAGTTCTTTCCCATTGGTGAGAATCAGATCCACAATTTTGTTAGCTGTTCTACATTTAGCAGAGAAACAGAGAGATGGCTGGATAATTGACATCACTACTATCCCATTTATGAATGTGACTAAACTTCTGCTCTGTTTCCTAAATTCTTCCTTTGTTTCTTCTGTCCAGGTATCTGTAATGTATTCTAGTGCCCTCTTCCCCGCCACCCCCATCACTGTGATTCATATAAATATCCCTTCTTGATATACACTAGATTTCTTTCAAATTAAGTATACCTATCTAGAACCATAGTCCAGTCATTGGTTTTAACCCATCAAGTCTAGGGCAGCTGGGTAGCTCAGTGGATTGAGAGCAAGGCCTAGAGATGGGAGGTCCTGGGTTCAAATCTGACCTCAGACACTTCCCAGCTGTGTGACCCTGGACAAGTCACTTGACCCCCACTGCCCACCCTTACCACTCTTCCACCAAGGAGCCAATACACAGAAGTTAAGGGTTTAAAAAAAACCCCATCAAGTCTCAAAGTGATACCTATAGAGTCAAATTTGCCCACTTGCCCTCTAGAGCCTGTTGTGTGTTGGGCATTTGTGTATAGACTCTTGAGGCCGTGGGTTTTTACCCCTAGCTCCTTTCTTGGATTTTGTCTCCTGTGAATCTGTGTCATAGCTACTAATCTTCCTTCTTTTGGATTACTCTCTTTGCAAAGTCAGTTTTCTCCCCCAGATTTAAAATCTTTTTGAGACAAGTCCTAACTAAAACTCCACCTTCTCCAGGGCCTTTCCCAAACCTTCTTAATTCTAGTGTCTTTCTTCTGTTAATTATTTCCTGATTATCTTGTATATAGCTTGTTTATACACACCTATTTGCTTATTGTCTTCTCTACTATATTGTGAGCTCATTAAGGGCAAGGACTATCTTTTGCCTCTTTTTGTATCCCCAGGGCTTATCATAGAGTCTGGCACATAGAAGACACTTAATAAATGTTTATTGATTGACTGGCTGACTGATAAGATTTGCCAGACACCTGGCAACTACATTTTTACCAACTTTTGTTAGGTATACTCCATCTCTGGCCAGGAACCTGTTATCCTTCCATCTTAAGCTGTGGTTCAAAGATGATTCTCAGTGTGAGATTAAAAATTAATATCCAGGGGGCAGCTGGGTAGCTCAGTGGATTGAGAGCCAGGAGGTCCTGGGTTCAAATCCAGCCTCAGACACTTCCCAGCTGTGTGACCCTGGGCAAGTCACTTGACCCCCATTGCCTACCCTTACCACTCTTCCACCTATGTCAATACACAGAAGTTAAAAGGTTTAAAATAAAAAAAAATTAATATCCAAATGCTCCAAGTATTATATTCAATAAATTCATTAATAATAACTTGAAGCAAGAGGAAAGTAAAAAGCTAGAGCAAAGAGGGTGCTAACCTAGTCATGGTCCCGAGAGAAGAGAGCTAGAGGGAGGACTTACCACAAACTTATAAACAACACATGAAGACTGCAATGTGGATAAAAGGAAAAGGATTCTGGGTAATGTAGTTTAGGGGTTCAAGATTTTCTAATTACACGTTGGACACCAACTGTTCACTTGCCAAATTATTTTTCTCTTCTGTGTTCCTTAAGTTCAATAGGCAAAAATGTGAAAAACATAGCCCGTACTTTTAAGGTTTTCAGATTTTCCCCCAAGATTTCATAATCGTTGGCAATACATTTTTTTTTACTTTTATTCTGTCTTACAGAATACTATTTGTCATTTTCAAGATGGAAAAGTAGTAAGAGCTAGGCAATTGGAGTTAAGTGATTTGCCCAGGATTACATAGCTAGGAAATGTCTTAGGTCAAATTTGAACCCAAGACCTCCTGTTTCTAAGCTTGGATCCCTATCCACTGAGCCACCTAGTTGCCCCTGGTAATTCTCTTGAGATCCCTTCTGGAAGTATCACTTGTACCCACTTGAGTCACCAGGAATGGGTATCTGTCATCAGTTTTTGTAAATCTTGGCATATTCTCTTCTTTGGGTGTGTGCCCCCGGATGCCTGGAGTCTATCATATAAGGGTGGCTGAAGAAATTGGAGATATTTGGCCTGGAGGAGGGTTGACTCAGTGGAACATGATGACTTTTTTTGAAGTCTTCTTTTTGGCTCATAGGGAGGAAACAGGAGGAATGAGTAGAAACTGTAAAGAAGTCATTTGGAGTTTGATGTCAGGAAAGACTTCTTAACGCTGAGAGCTAGCTGAAAACAGAATAGACTGCCTTGAGAGGTGATGAGTTCCTCCTCTTTTGAGGTCTTCAAGCAGAGGCTGGTTGACCACTCACTGGATATGTCAAAGGAGATTCCTATCAGATAACAGATGACTTAAGCAGATGCTGAGATAACCTTCCTATTGGACGCATGCTGGAGCCAGCTCATACTGACTCGTGAGAACTGATTGCTAAATTTTGAATGTAAATATTTACACCTCAAAAATAGACTTGTTTTTATTGTTTTGTTGGTTGCCTAGATTTAAAGTGATGGAGAAAATAATAATGTAGGTTAAACTTAAAAGTGTATTGGGGGTGGGGAGGGGGCAGCTGGGTGGCTCAGTGGATTGAGAGCCAGGCCTAGAGATGGGAAGTCCTGGGTTCAAATCTGGCCTCAGACACTTCCCAGCTGTGTGACCCTGGGCAAGTCACTTGACTCCCATTGCCTACCCTTACCACTCTTCTGCCTTGGAGCCAATACACAGTATTGACTCTTCACAGTATTGACTCCAAGATGGAAGGTAAGGTTTAAAAAAAAAGTGTATGGGTGTGGGAGGCATCTAGGTGGTTCAGTGGATTAAGAGCCAGGCCTAGAGATGGGAAGTCCTGGGTTCAAATCTGGCCTCAGACACTTTCCAGCTGTGTGACCCTGGGCAAGTCACTTATTGCTGAGCCCTTACCACTCTTCTGCCTTGGAACCAATATACAGTATTGATTCTAAGATGAAAGGTAAAGGTGGTTTGATTTTTAAAGGTATGGCATGTACATTTTTTCAGTTGGTTCTTAAGCATTTACCAGTGCACTCTTGCTTCCAACTATCAAATTCTGTGATTCGATAATAGTCTAACCCCCGCCCCCATTGTATAGTGGGGGAAACTGAGGCCCAAGGACATTGTCATTTGCCAAAGATCATGTAAGGAATAATTAGTAGAGATTGGATTTGAACCCGGTTCCTTTATCTCCAAAGTTCTTGAGTCCTGGACCTTCCATTTACTGGGTGACCCAGGATAAGTCATTTCCTTTCTCAGAGCCTTGCTTTCCTTTATCAATAAGATGGGCATAATAATTCCTGGATCCCTAGCTTTCAGAGTCTTCACGAGGGAACGTGATTTGTAAAGGAGTGTCGCTCATTATAACGGATTGCCTGTATCCCTAGTTGGTCCCCCTTCTTTCCGTACCCACCCTGCCAACTCTGATTAGATTCTAAGAACCCCCTGCTCCATGCTCTGCTTGACCGACATGGCCAATTTCTGGCATCGCCAGTTAAGCCTATTTTTTCTTATTATTAATAATAAATGCCATTTTAGTCTCAGGTAAATGGATTAGCCCCGCTCCTGCCTTCAGATTGTCTCTGCTCCTGGAGGCTCCATCTTCCAAAGAGAGTTCTCAGGCCTGGGAAATTAGCACCGAGCGGCTTCCCCGCTGAGGCGTATCTAATATGGAGCAGAGCAGCCCTGAGCTCATTGTCTGAGAGCAGAGACAAACTCCACTAAAGAAGCCAAAGCCCGGGTCCCCGAGGGGATTTTTTCCTACAGACTGTGTCTGTAGGTGCTCAGCCTGGCATAGCAGAAAGAACTGTACCTTTGAGGTCGGAAGACTTCATGCTAATCCTCTGCACCTTAATTGAGGAAAGATTCGGTGCCTTTAGAATCAGAGGACCTGAATTCAAATCCTAATCTGTCATTCGCTGCCTGTAGAGGTAACCACTGGCAAGTCCCTCAACCCCTCTGGGTATCCGTTTCAGCCTCTATAAAATCAGGGGATTGGACTAGATGGTCTCTAAGATCCCTTCTGGCTCTCAATTTGAGATATGATCATTAATTGGCAAGAACCAAAAGATCCAAAAGGGCCCTAGTCTAATCCTGGGCAAGCTCCTACTTCTTAGACTCAATTCTCCTAGTTCTGTGGAAAGAAGACTGGATTTTGTATTAAAGCACAAGGAGTCAAGTTGTGATTCTGTTGTTTGCCACTCTGTCAAGGGATGACTGGAGAGATGACCAGCTCCCTGTATCCTCCTGAGTTATGCCCGGGCATCCTTGCCACTCATGTTATTTCTAAGTCTTGGTTTCCTCATCTGTAAAATGAAGGAGCTGACCTAAATAATCTCCAACACCTCTTTCAGTTCTATTTAAGATCTTCTCATTAATGGGCTATGGGAAAGAGCTATGGCATGGTAGAAAGAACCTTAGATCTAGTGTCAAAAGACACAGGCTTGAGTCCTGGTTCTGCCTCTCTCTGGTTCTGATCCATCAGTACATCAGGGGCTCATTCATCTCATCAGTGTGGGAACTGAGTCCTTTGATGCAAATTGTAACCTGGTTTAGACTGTCACCTGAGACTTAGAGAAGTTATAACTAACTCGCCCAGGGCCTCAGAGCTTGTGAGAGAGGACAATTTTTTTTACCCAGGTTTTACCCTAAGATCCTCAGAAAATATGCATAGTTAATTTGAAACGATGCTCAAAGGACTCTAAAACTTTGCATACCCTTTGATCCATCAATACCATTACTAGGTCAGTATCCCAGAGATTTTTTTAAGAGAAAAGACCTATTTGTACGAAAAATATTTTTGTAGCTCTTTTGTGATAGCAAAGAATTGGACACTGGGGGATTGTTCATCAATTGGAAAATAGCTGAATGGGTTGTCGTATATGATAGTGATGGAATATTATTGTTTATAAGAAATGATAAGCAGGATGATTTCAGAAAAATCTGGTAAGACTTACATGAACTGATGCAAAGTGAAGTGGGCAGAACCAGAAGAACAATGTTATTTTTTGATGAATAACTGTGAATGACCTAGTTGTCTAGGCAATGCAGTGATCCAAGACAATCCCAGAGACTCATGATGAAAAATGCCATCTGCACTCTGAGAAAGAACTGATGGGCTCTGAATGCAGACTGAAACATACTAAATTTAATTTTCTTTCTTCTTTTTCTTCTTATTCTTTTGAAATGACTTCCACAAAATGACTAATATAGAAAAATGTTTTACATGACTGCACATATAAAACTTATCAGATTGCTTACCATCTCAGGGAGAGGGGAGGACAGGGAGGGAGGAAGGATCAGAAGAAGGGAGAGAATTTGGAGGAGTTAGAACTTTTTTTAATGTTAAATAGTTTATATGTAATAGGGAAAAAATTAAATTTTATTAAAAAAAGAAAATATACATAGTCAAACATTACCTATGTCCAAAAATATTCATCTTAAGTTTGTCACTTCTCTGTCAGATGGTAACCCATAGGCCCTCAAGTGAATTCTCAGACCATTTGAGTATGTTTAGCTTCATCTCTTAAATTTCTTAATGTTTCATAATGGGTGACATGATGCCAAAAAAACAAGACTGCAATCAATTTCCATTTAGGAATTTATGTTAATACTGAGACAGTTCTGCTCCTTATTTTATCTATTTATCAGAGCTCATCATTCCTTCAATGGAAATAAGAATCCAGGATCACTGAAAGTGTAAAAATTTCCAAAACATTTTTAAGGATGGATATTTTATAGCCTGATAGAGATATATAATATGAAGATATATAAGATATATATATATAAAGAGATACATAAGGATATATGTGTGGTAAAGTAGATAAAGCATTAAACTCTGAATCAGAAAGATTCAAATTCCAATCCTGCATCAGACATTAACAGTATGGCCTTGAGCAAGTCACTTAAACCCTCTCAGAGTCAGTATCCCCATCTGTAAAATGGAGGAAAATAACACTTAAATAATAAGGCTATTGTGAAGATAAATTTGTAAAGTGCTTTGCAAAATTTAAAAAATATTATTTAATAACTAGGTATTATTGTACCCAGATTTTACAAGTTTATTTGAACTTCTCCTGACAATAGCTGTGGTATAATTTTAAATGAAAAAAAAGTTTTGTTAGGAAAAATTACCCTTTTCCAATCGTTAGTACTCCAGTCTTTGTATTGTCTTACCCATGGCAAGCATCTTTTCTTCAGAGCAATAGTGAGCAGCTGGTTTGTTTTGTTTTTTCTCTCAGGTCCTCACTATTCTTCCAATTTCTAGGGCCAATACCAGACTCTTCAGCTGCCAGATCTCCCAAAAGACCTTTGCCTGTTTTCTAAGGATTAACTGCCCTATTTTACAATAGTTCTTGATTTGGAGGTTTTCATTTTTGCCTTAACTTTCCCTTGTGTTAGGGTGTGACCAATCTTATTTGACTATGGGCTTAAATGACCCTTAAAACGGTTGAATTGTCCACATCAACAGCTATAAAATTATATCTAACAGTCACTGAAGTGTGCTATAAGAGCTAAAACTTTTGCATGTTTCCTTGAAGTAATACTCATTCTTTAAAACTAATGAATTAAAAGCGCAACAAAAAAAGAGCAATGAAATATGTGTGTTGAGAAATTCACTATGCAAATAACAGGAAACCAGAGAAGCCAACTCAGTCCCTCTCAATCTGGTCAAAGTCAAACTTTGGAGTCAGTCTAGTATCAGTTGACACACACATATGCCCATTGCTGTCACAAAATAAAGCCACATTAAAATCATCTCTTGTCCCAAATAATTCACAGATCACTGCATATATATATATGCATATATATATATATACATATATATATAAACATCCCTTATTATATTAACTCTAAGGATGGGCACTGGGTCATTTTTATATCTGTATCCTCCATAATCTGTAGCCCAGAAACTTTCACGTTATACAAGATGATGAACAAAACACTGAATTTGGAGTAATAGATCCAGATTCCAGCTCCATAATTTACCCTCTATATTTTATCAACTTCACTTGTCTTAGTTTCTTCATCTGTCATGGATAGAGAGGACCTTAGAATCAAAACTAATAGAATTAGAGGAGACTTTAGAATATAGATGATTAAAGTTAGATGTGATCTCAGATCATAGACCTTAGAACATAGAATGTTAGACCTGGAAGAGACCTTTAAGATTGCATAGTCAATGTCTTCATTTTCCAGAATTAAATAAACAGGAAAGAGGGGATTAAACTCTAAGGAGTGAGCCAACAATTAAATCCCTGAGTAAATAAGTATTTTGTATACTTGAAATAGGTGAGATGAACTAAAGATCCTTAAACAGGGAGGCAAATTTGAACCAATCAGGATCTCTAAGATGAAACTTGGCTGGAATATGACTCTGGGAGGGAGAACCTTTTTCAAAAGGAGCAAGATAGATAGGCAAGGCAAACTGTCATAGTAAATTAAGAAATCATATTCAAATCAGGAAACCAAGGAACCAGAGAAGGAAGCATAGTTGGAAGAGATCAGTGAAGGAAAAAATATTGATATTATGATTGAAGTAAACTACAGACTGTTGGGGCAGAAAGAGGAAATAGATGAGGAATTGAGGAAATAAATCAAAAGTCTAACAGAAAATCTTGATATACTAATGGGAATGGGGAGTGGCTAAGTCAGGGGAAAGGGAAAAAACTGAAAAATTGAGTTTTTCCCCAAAACAGCTAATGATTTCTTGATTTGTCTTTTTTTTTTTTTTAACCCTTGTACTTCAGAGTATTGTCTCATAGGTGGAAGATTGGTAAGGGTGGGCAATGGGGGTCAAGTGACTTGCCCAGGGTCACACAGCTGGGAAGTGGCTGAGGCCGGGTTTGAACCTATCTTTGAACTCCTATCTCTAGGCCTGACTCTCAATCCACTGAGCTACCCAGCTGCCCCCTGTCTTTTTTTTTTTTTTAATGATGGATTTATATTTTCCACTGGGTTTTTTTGTTGTTGTTCAAAGATATTTTATTTTTCCAATTATGTGATAACAATTTTCAACATACATTTTCTGAAATTATAAGATCCAAATTGCCTGCCTCCCTTTTTTCCCTCCTGCCCCCAATGGTTAATTTGTCTTAATAATGATTTCATCCTCCAAAAGGTGGACCTGAGTCTTGCAAACCAGAAAGACCTAGTTGCTAGGATGGACATGATGGGACTTTTGGAAGAGGAGGGGGAGGGCATATTTCATCTGAATTTGTGTGAAGCAGAGGAAATCCAGGCATGGTTAGCCGTGTACCCTAATTTGGGGAAGAACAAACTCCAAAGTGATTAGAGAAAGAATAGTTTGTTCCCTTGAACCAAATCTTACATGAGATATCAGTCTGTAAGGGATAACAAAGCACCCAAGTATGGAAATCTGAAGACAGAAAGAGAAACAATTTTGTTGAGGAAGGAAAGAGGGAATTGTTTAAGTAGACTGATGTGTGTGCAGAGACTCATCCACAGGCTTAGAGTTGAAAAGCATCGTGGTAATGTGAGAAAGTGCTGGATTTGGTGTCAGAATTCCCAGAGGATGAGCCATGGCATTTAGTAGGGTAGTCTGTGCTTTCAGAGATCAGGGAGAAAGAAACAGGATAGTTGCTGCCTCAGAAAATTCAGCCCCGTGGCGTGATAGCCAGGGTCTTTGTCCAATATGAATTGAGGGAGTTGTTAAGCCTTGCCTTCACCTCAGCCATGCCCCCAGACTCTATTTTAGGAAGGTAGATGGTATAGTGGGAAAAGCCCTGAATTAGGAATAGAAGACTGAGACTGGAGTTCAAATCCAGCCTCTGCCCTTTGTTACCTATGTGGCTCTGGGTAAAACCTCTTTTTAATCTCTTTGGGATTCTGTTTCTTTACTTATAAAATGAAGGTCTTAAGCTAACTGACCACTGAGATCCATTCCAACTCTAAATCTATGATCCTAAAGAGACATACATATACAGAGGATAGAAGAAAGGGCAAGTGGTGGAGAAAAGAATACAAAAGCAAGGCACGGTCCTGCAAGAATAGTGCCGAGACTCAGAATAAACTGGAACTGGTAGGGAAATGGAAGGACAACAAGAAGGGACAATTTAATTTTTTTTTTAAGTAGGCAGCTAGGCGACACAGTGGATAGAATATTGGACCTGGAGTCAAGCAACTCAACTTCCTGAGTTCAAATCTGGCCTCAGACACTAGCTGAGTGACCCTGGGCAAGTCATTTAACCCTGTTTGCCTCAGTTTCTTCATCGGTAAAATGAGCTGGAGAAGAAAATGGCAAACCACTACAGCATCTTTGTCAAGAAAACCTCAAATAGGGTCACAAAGTGTCAAACTCAACTCAAAAACAGCTGAACAATAACAAAAAAATATCTTTTACTCTATTGGGGAAAATAGGATAATTGAAGAAGAGCTAGAAATGCCTTTGAGGTGAATAAGATGGTTAATAATGGATGTCAAAAGAAGGTGGAAATGCTCAGTTCATAGCAATAACAATAATAACAACAGCTAGTATTTACATAGTTCTTCTTCTGTGCCAGAAATGGTACTAAGCATGATATAAAACATCTTATTAAAACCTTACAACCACCCTGAGAAGTAGGCGCCATTATTATCTCTAATTTTTTTTATGCATGAGAACAACTGAGGCAGAAGCAAAGTTACACAGCTGGTATGTTTCTGGGGCTGTATTGGAACTCGGGTCTTCCTAACTCCATGCTCAACACTCTGTCTACTGAGCCATCTAGCTACCTCATTTTGCATCCCTTTTTTCTGCCAAGAAGAAGAGAAAGGGCAGAATAAAAGTGACCAATAGGAAGGATAGGCCCCAGATAAGTAGGGAGATCATAAGAAAGCAATGTAAATGTTCTTGATATGTTCAAGTCAGCTATATCCTGAGGTGTAAAAAGATCTAAAGGTATGATTGCTGAGTCACTGTAAGTGCTCTAGGAGGGGCATCATAGGACTAGAGAAGAGCAAATGGTCCAATTTTTCCCCTACAAAAAGAAGAAAATGGAGCCCATGATCAATAGGTCTGAATTTGACTGATTCCACAAAAAACTCTAAAACTCAGTATCAAAGGGATCATTGATGGATATTTGGAAGGGGAAGTAGCCATCATGAAGAACCAATATGGCTTCAAGAACCAATCATGCTGGACTAATCTCATTTCCATTTTGGGGAAGTGTTCCTAGACTGTTAGAGAAGAAGAATGTTGTGGGTATAGTTTACTGAGCTTTTAATAAAGCATTTGACAAAATCTTTCACACTGTTCTTGTGAGCAAAATGGATAGCTGTGGGCTAAATGATAATACAGTTAACTAAATTTAGACAGTAGTCTAGTGGCTCAGTTGCAGCTAGGTGGCACAGTGGATAGAGTGCCAGGAAGACTCATCTTCCTTGGTTCAAATCTAGCCTGAGACACTTACTAGCTTTGCAACCCTGGGCAAGTCACTTAACCCTGTTGGCCTCAGTTTCCTCATCTATAAAAAGAGCTAGAGAAGAAAATGGTAAACCATTCAGTACCTTAGCCAAGAAAACACCAAATGGGGTCACGGAGAATCGGACACAACTGAAAAATGACTGAATAATATAAAGTTGGAAAGTTCCCGGTGGAATAACCCCAGGAATCTGTGATTGGCACTGTGTCATTGAGCATTCTGATCAGTGACTTGGATAAAAATATAGCACGCTTATCAAATTTATCAGATTTGCAAATCAACCAAAGGTAGGAGGATTATAATAAAAGTAATACCTTGAATGACAGGATGAGGGATCATAGAGTTAATGACGAACATTGGGCTTAATCTAATGAGATTAATTTTAACAGGGTTAAATGAAAAGTCTTTCATTTAGGACCAAAAAGATCCACTTTGTAAGTACAAGATGGGTAAAATATAGCCAAACAGCTTGTTCATCTGGGGGATAAAAATCATGGATTTTTATGAAAGTATATATATTAGCATGAACTCAAGACAGCCTTATGGCAGAGGTTGTGTCTAGGACGACGGATGTGATAGTTCCATTGCATTCTACTCTGGTCAGAACACATTTAGACTATTGCCTTGACAAGCTAGAGAATGCCCAGAGGAAAGCTGCCAAGATGGTAAGAGCCTGCATACAAGGCCACATGAGGACTGGTTGAAATTGGTTGTGCATGTTTATTCTGGAGAAGAGAAGGCTTAAGGGAGATGTGATAGCAGTCTTCAAATATTGGAAGGCTGATCACATGGAAGAGAGATTTTTCTATTTGGTCCAAGAGGGAAGAACTAAGAGCCATGGTAGGGGGGAAAGAGGTAGAAGTTGAAGAGAGACAAGTTTAGGTTCTCCATGAGAAAACAAAACAAAACACTTCTTAGTTTGGGGAAAGAGCTATCTCAAAATGGAATGAAATCCTTCAGCAGGTAGTGAGTTCCCCATGACCAAAGGTCCTAGGATCGCACATTAAAAGCTGAAAGGGACCTTAAAAAGTGTATAATCCAACTTTCTCATTTTATTTTACTTTATTTTTTTAACCCTTACCTTCCATCTTAGAACAAACTGTGTATCTGTTCTAAGTCAAAAGAGTAATAAGGGCTAGGCAAAGGGAATTAAGTGACTTGCCAAGGTTCATGCAGTTAGGAAGTGTCTGAGTCCAGATTTGAACCCAAGACTTTCTATCTCCAGGCCTGGCTCTCAATCTTTTGAGTCACCTAGCTGCCCCCCTGCCAACTTTCTCATTTTAGAAATGAGGAAACTAAGACCCAGTGTGGTTACCCATCCTGGTGATTACACAGTTAATAAAGAAGCAATTTCTATTCTAAAATTCTTTGTAATAAGTAATTGCCCAGTAACCTGTTTGCTCTCGCGGGAAAATAGCTAATGAATTTGGTAACCTGCCCAAAGAGAGAATCCTGTGACCAGCCTAAAAAACATGGGCTATTCCAAAGTAGAGCAGACTGCCTCATACAGTAGTGAGACCCCTGAATGCTGGAGGCTGTGAAGCAAAGACTAGATAACAAGTTGCCAAATACCAGGTTTATCCTGTCTCAATGTAAAGAGAATTCTTGTTCAGATAAGGGCTATGCAGTATGACCCCTGAGGGCCCTTCTAACTCAGAGATTCTCTCATTCTGTCATTCTTTGAAACCAAGACCCAGATCAGTGACTTTAACCTGAGGCCTCCCAGTAAATAATTAGCAGAATATAAGCTTGCTGGGAATAGAGATTGTTTTATTCATTGTTCTTGTATCCCCAGCATCTAGCACAGTGCCCGACACAGAAAAGGTGCTTAATAAATGCTCATTGATGGATGGATTGATTCAGTATAGCTCTTGATGGCAGGTAGGTAAATGTCAAACTAGTAAAGGAATGAATCAATCCATCTATCACCAAGCATTTATTAGGCATCTACTAGGTACCAGGTCCTAAGCAAAGTTCTGGGGATATTAAAAAAAAAAAAAAAGTGAAAGTCTCTACCCTCAAGAAGCTTACATTCTGTCTAGAGGCAACCTGAATATATCTTTAAACTATAGCAGATAAATACTAGATAATATGGGGAAGAAGAGGGAATCAAATATGGGATAGAGGAAGAGAGAGGAAGAGAAAGAGGGACAGAGAAGAGAGACAGAGACAGAGACAGAGAGGGAGGGAGAGATGAGAGAGAGAGAGAGAGAGAAAGAGAGAGAGAGAGAG
>NC_058135.1:270240819-270260382 GCF_016433145.1 Gracilinanus agilis
AGAGAGAGACAGAGACAGAGAGAAAAAGAGAGAGACAGAGACAGAGAGAAAAAGAGAGAGAGAGAGAGAGAGAGAGAGAGAGAGAGAGAGAGAGAGAGAGAGAGAGAGAGAGAGAAGGAAAAACTTTAAAATAAAAAGGGACAAGATACTATGGGGAAGAGGAGAAAATCGAAAGGGCAAGACAGGAAAAAAACTTCAAGAGAGTTTTGAAAAATACCAGGGATTCCAAGAACTGAAGGTGAGAAGGAAGAACATTTCAGGCATGGAGGATAGCCAGGGCAAAGGCATAGAGATGGAAGATGAGCACCTTCTGTGTAAGTAAGAGCCACTGTGACTAGACCACAGAGTGTGCAAAGGTGAGTGCTGGGTATAAGAAAACTGGAAGACAGAAAACAGCCAAGCTGGAAAGAGGTTTAAATTCTAGGCAGGGTTTATATTTGATCCTAGAGGTAATGGGGAGCCACTGGAGTTTGATGGGTAGGAGAGTCACATGGTCAGACCTGCACTGATTGGGATGTGGCTTTAACAGCTGGATGGAGAATGGATTGGAGAGGGGAGAGGTGAGGCTGGAATAACAATTAGGAAACGATTGGACTAGTCCTGATGAGGGCTTCTGAGAGCCTGAACTAGAGTGGCAGCTGTGGGAGCAGTAAAAAAGGAGATAGAGGTAGAAATGATTGGATTTGGCAACTGAGAAAGATGAGCAAGGTGACAGTCCTGGGCAGCTGCTGCATGAACCATTTCCATGGAGCAAAGGAGTCTTCTCCCAGCAGCCTCTCAGTGAGATCTGAGTTAAAGAATTGCCCGGCACATGGGGCACGTTTCTCCGCCCCACCCCCAAAGCCATCCACACACCCCTTAGGCTGGAGGATAACCGCCTGGGTCAGGGGCTCTGAGACTCCGGCCCGAAGAGGCCCATGGGGGACAGGAGGTGCTGTGGGCCGCTCGCTGGGCAGCCTGGCTTTAGGGCCTCTCCATCTCCCTCCCGTCCCGGAGCTGCGAAGGACCCTCTGCCCCAATGCCACTGGCAGGCACCGAGAATTGGCCGGGGAGAGGGCAGAGCTGCCCGGTGCCGACAAAACGCTGACAGAGGAAAAGGAGCCGCCTTTGCCAGCTGGGGAGGGGGAGGTGTTGGGGGAGGGGACAGTCCGGGCCCGGCTACCCCCTTCCCCAGGGCGATCAGGCCGTTGATGTCAGCACCAAACTCCTGTGCTAGAAAGGCAAAACACGAGGCCGGCCGTCCCCGGTGAAAACCGGCGGCAGCCACAGCCGCAGAGGCCAGCGGGGAGAAGGTGGCAGAGAGCCAGCGCTACTCCCTACGCGGGGGGACATGTGAGCCAGCCGCGGCCCGGCAGGATTGGGGTCGGGGGATGACGTCAGACCAGGAGCTGCCAGGCTCCTGGATGCCTGGCTGAGGTCACTGCTGCCCGGCGAAGAATCTGGGGCAACTGCCTGAGACAATGACTGCATCAGCTGGGCCGGAGATCCAGGCTCCCCCCTCGGGGCCCGGCTCACACTGGGCCCTCTGTTCCAGGAGACAGACGCTGGACAGCGCCAGGCCCCGCAGGAGCAGGAGGTAGTTGGCTGTTGCCAAGGTGGGGAGGCTGTTCCTGAATGGGGAGCCAGAGCAGGGGGTGGGGTGGGGAGAGGGGGAGAGGAGCTGAGGCCCGGCCCAGACTCGAGGGGAGTGGAGGGGAGGGATGGGGAGAGGTACTCTGGAGCAAACTGCTTCCCACCCAGCTCACAGGGGGCAGGAAACGAGTGCAGAGGTTACAGAATTTACAGCGGGAGTCTGAGAGGCAGGAAAGTGGAGTGAATAAGAGCATTGAACTCAGAGGCAAGAGTTTAAATCCTGCCTCGGACCCCTGTCTGTGTGACCCAGGGCAATTCGTTTAAACTTTTCGAGCCTCAGTTTCCTCACTTGTAAAATGAAGAAATAACAGCTCTATAGTTCTATAGTGCTTTAAGGCTTTGTCCTAGTAACAATCCTGCAAGGTAAGTAGGTGATAAATGTTGTCCCTATATTGCAGATGAGGAAACTGAGGCAGACAGCAGTTTAATGACTCTCCCAAGGTGACATCAAGGCTTAATCATTTTGCTACCAACCTGCCTGCTAGGATAACAATACCTGCTATACCTACACCCATTGGATTTCAGAGGAGACCTTGAATCTCAGGTCTAGTTCTGGAAGGGTTGGCAGGAACCTCCCAGTCCAATTCCTTCATTTTATGCATGAAGCAACAGAACCAGGAAGGTGACTTGGCCAAGGTCACAAAGGAAGTAAACATGAGAGGTAGGGCTTGGTTGTTGTGACATGAGCTTACATGAGAATTTAATTTTTTATAAGACTTATGATTTCATCAGTATAGGTTTTTTGGACTATGAGCTCTCTGAGAAGAGAGATTGTTTTTTTAGAGTTTGGGGGAGCTTTTTTGCCTTTATATCCCCAGCATGATGCCTGGCATATAGTAGGCACTTGATAAATATTTGCTGACTTGACTTCTGGTGAGCACCCCCTTTCACCAAGACATAATTGGCCATTGTTGTGCAACTGATAATTTTTAGAGTTGCCTGAGCCATGAAGAGGTTAGGTAGCTTACCCAGGATCAAATCACATAGCCAGTATGAGTCAGAGGCAGGATTTGAATCTAATTCGTCCTGACTTCAGGACCAGCTCTCTCTCTACTGTGGATTAACTTATTTTTTTGTTGTTATTGTTGTTGTTGTTTAGTCTTGCTCTGGACATCTTTATCTCACCCAGGGTGGAAGGGTAGCAGCCACTGGTGGCTGACAATACTGGAGCTTTGACCTGCTCCATTTCCATCCTGAATTCCTAGGGACTTACCATATTGGTGCCAGTCTTGCTGCCAGTGCTCTGTTGGGTTTACTGCAGCTCAGAACTCCCAAGCTCAAGTGATCCATCAGTTTTATCAGGGATTATAGGCTTGTGCTACCACATTTGGCTCGTCTATGGAAGGAGATCATAAATTATGTAAAAATGTTCACAAACTGTAAAAAGACTCCCTAAACTTGTTGAAAAATCATCATCCAGTCCAACCCTCATTTTATAGATGAGGACAAGGAAGCCCAGAGAATTTCAGTATTTTACCTAAAGTTACACAAGCAATAAATAGCAGGGTCAGAATTAGAACCCAGATCTTTTAACTCCTAATCTTGTGTTCTTCCCATTCCACCAACTGCTTCCCCAAGATGAAGCCTCTGAATAAAGGGGAGGTTGAGATAGAGCTGCATAACCCCCTTGAGGCAAGTTAGACACCATCACAGGATGCTGCCCCTTGTCATTGGTTTGCCAAGGCAGCAGCTATCCTGCCTCCCTCCCTCCCCACCATAGAAAAGTACAGGATACTCCAGTAAATGTCGAGAGTGTCCCCTAGGGATTCAGCCAAACCATTTCCTCCCATCCAGCAATTTTAAGTCACAGTCACTCAATAGCCATTTGTGAAGCACTAAGTATTTGAAAGAGCCTAGTGTAGCTGTTAAAGAGATGGCCTCTGAGTCCATGTCCTATTTCTGACTCATCCTGATTGTGTGACTCTGGACAAGTTATTTAAGAGCAGCAGTTCTGAACGTTTGGAATCTAAGGACTCTTTTACCCTCTTAAAAATTATTCAGGTGTGACCGTGGCCAAGTCATTTAACCACCACCCCCACCCCCCATTGCCTAGCCCTTACCATTCTTCTGCCTTGGAACCAATACATAGTATTGATTCTAAGATGGGAGGTAAAGATTTTTTTTTGATTACTCAGGAACCCAAAGAGCTTTTGTTTACATGGGCTACCGCTATGGATATCCACCATATTGGAAATGTAAACTGATAAATTTTTGAGATATTGGTTCATTCCAAATAGCATTAATAATTCATTGTTAACCCTTTCCAATGTCAAGATAGATAACATTTTCATAAAAAATAAAGAATTTACAAAATGAAATAATGTAGTGAGAAGAACATTTTTAAAAGATTTTTACAAATCTCATATTTAGCTCAATAGAAGACAGATTTTCATATCTGCTTCTACATTCAGGCTATTGGGATTCATTGTTTTCATGGAAATATATGAAGAAAATCCAACCTCACACAGATATGTAGTTGGAAAAATGTCCAAGTTGCATTTTGGTGTCATTATAGAAAGGTTTTGATTGGGTAGTGAGCATCTTGAACCCTGGGGGCATTAATGTGGCAAAGGCTATTTTATTTCATCCTGGAGAGAATGGCTTCTCATGAGCCAACAAGCAAGTACAAAGTACAGGAGTCCACAGGCTCCTTTTTACCTAGTCCTAGACCATAACACAAATCAGTCCCTCCCCTCCTTCACTATTGGCCACTTACTAGAAAGTCACAACCCAGTCAGGAGAGCCAGCTAATCTGAACAGGCAATTTACAATGCCTCATTACCCTAATTAGCCATCCGAGTTTTAACCAATCAAAGTGTAAAGAGCTTCACCTGTTAGCCCCTTAAAGGAATAACCTATCATCGTGTCATGTCCCTGCGACAGGGAAATGGGGCTTAAGTTAGGATGGGGTCCCATCTCTTCCCATTTCTACTCCATTTCAGGGGACCTGTAAGAGGAGTCCACCATTTTGTTATCTCTCATGTCTCACAGGTAGATCCTCTGAAATGGTCTCAGGGGTTCCCAAGTGTCTTTCTCTTTGAAAACCACCCATTGAAGACTATGAGTTGAAGAACAATTTCTCATTGTCCAGAGAGTTGATAATCTGTATTGATAAGGGGAGTTTCCTTACATTGATTAAATCCCAGCTTTGGGGACTGGGTAGAAAAGGACAAGAAAGTCACTGAGCTAGGTTGGGCAGATGGAAAGATAGATATGATATGGGCCCTCATCACTGAGAGCTTACAAATGAGGGGAAGGATACAAATACCTATGATACAAGAGGAGGGAAATCAGTGGAAAAGACAGATTCAAGCAATGCACCAAGAAGTTTGAAGAGATGAGATCACTTTCATTGGGAATGGGAAGAGGCTTCTCTCATTCCCTTCTTATCTCTCTTTAGTTTGACTGCTGGCCTCACCATTCAACTAACACTCCTCTCTCCAAAGTTGCCAATGATGCCTTCATTGACTGATCCAATGGCCTTTTCTCCATCTTCATCCTTAATTTCACTCTAGCCTTTTCCACTGTCAGTTACCCTCTTCTCCTTGATATTCTCTTCTCTGTAGGTTTTTGTGAGACTAGTCTTTCACAGTTCTCCTCTTACCTACCTGATTAGTCCTTCTCAGTCCCTTTGCTAGATTTTCATTCAGATAATGCCTCCTAACCATGAGTATCCCACAGGGCTTCACCCCAGATCTTCTTCTCTTCTCCCTCACTCTATACTATTTCACTTGGTAGTCTTGTCAATTCCCATCAATTCAATTATCATCTTTATAATGATCATTCTTAGATCTATTTATCCAGGCTTAATCTCTCTGTGTACTTCTAAACTTACATCCCAACTACCTACTGGACATTGAATTTCTCACAAAACTCCAAAATTCAACATCTCTGAAGCTGAACTCATTATCTTTCTCCCATAAACCCCCTATGCCTTCCCAACTTTCCTGTTGATATCAAGAGCACCATAATCCTCATAGTCCCCCAGTCTTGAAACTTAGGTGTCATTCTTGACTCCTCATTCTCTCTCCCTCTACTTCATAGCCAATCTCTTGTCAAGGTCTGTCAATTTTACCTTTATCACATCTCTCAAATGTGACCCCTTTTTCCTATGACACTGCTATCACTCTAGTGCAAGCCCTCATCACCTCAGACCTAGACTAGCTGCTGGTGGGTCTACCTACCTCAAGTCTCTCCCCAATCTATTCCATTCTCCACTCAGCTGTCAAAATGATCTTCCTAAAATACAGGTCTAACCATGTCCCCCACCTTCCTCAATAAGCTCCAGTGGCTATCCATCACTAACAGGATCAAATAGAAAATCTTGCTTAGTATTGAGTCATTCATAATTTTCCCCTTCCTTTTCCAATCTTCTTAGACTTTTTGTCCCTCTCTACTCCTTCCTTTGACCCAGTTCTCCTTGTCATTTCTCAAATAAATCACTCCTTCTCCTAACTTCAGGTATTTTTCACTGGCTATCCTCCATTTTTGGAATTCTTGCTTCTTGACTTTCCTGGCTTCCTTCAAGGTCCAGATAAGATCCCACCTTCTCTAAGAAGCCTTACCCAATTTCTCTTAAGACTAGTGAGTTTCCTCTGCTGATAAAGTCTAGTTTATCCTATATTTAGTTGTACTTACAAAGTCATCTCTATATTGACTCCTCCACTAAACTGTCATTTCCTTAAGGACAATGACTGTCTTGACTTTCCTTATATTCCTCATGCTTAGTGCAGTACCTGGCATATAGTAGGCATTTAATAAATGCTAGCTGACTCACTGAGTTGGCCCTTGAAGAAAAAGAAAGACGTCCACAGAGAGCATTGGGGTATGGAAGTCCAGTTCAGATGCTTGGGGCCCATATAAGCAGAGGCATGAGATGCTATGGCCAAGATCAGCACTGAAAGAGCTCCAAAACATAAAAACAGGGATGTAGAGTCTTAAAGCTAGAAGGTTCCATGGAACATAGAATGTTAGAACTAAAAGAGGCAGTAGGACATGGAAAGTAAAATGTTAGAGCAAGAAGTGACCTTAGAGCTTAGAATATCATAGCCAGACTAGACCTTAGAGTATAGAACACAGAATGTCAGAGCTGGAAGAGGTCTAACAAAACAGAATGTCAGCAATCAAAGAGATCTAAAGGTATAGAACATAAATTTTCAAGACTAGAGAAGAATAGAAAACAGAATGCCAGAGTTGGAAAGGACTTTGGAACATAGAACACAGAATGCCTGAGCAGCTCTGGGAAGAACCTTTGAATGTAGGATGTTGGAGCTAGAAGGGACCTTAGAGGACATTTAGTTTAACTCTTCTTTTTACAGTTGGGGAAACCGAGGCCAATGAAGAGGAGCCCACCTCTAAGTTTTATTTCAGCACCCTCCTCTTTTGGGGGCATAGTATCTCTGAAAGGCCTCCCATTACCAGAACTCCATTTTTCCCATAGCCACTCACAGACTCCCCATCCCTCCTCCTACAGGCTTCAGGGGGGACAGCTTTTCCAGTGGGAGTCATGACAGAATGGGAAGTCTAAGGGCAGCCCAAGATATTTGTATCTTGGGATTTCCTTGGTCCTTGGGACTACAGATCCATGCAGGAATCCAGCTGAATAGCTGGCCTCAGAATCAAAGGTCCAGGGGCCAACCCTGGAAGGGAGATGTGACGGAGCCTCAGAAGAAGGGTCTCTTCTCTGCACCCCAGACTGGCAGTTGATTCTTCTCCCTCGGCTGAATTGCAGGTTATATTTCATTAGTCACCAGCCAACTCTGCATGGACATTTCTGAAAATTGCTCAGCTCCTGGGGACAGGTGACAGATGAGGCTGTTCACTGCTTCCTGTGGAGGTTGGGGGTGTTTATTTCTGCCAGCCATGCAGCTGCAGCTGGTGGAAGGAGAGGCAGCTAGAGCTGTGCTTAAGTTCTAAGCTGCTCATCTCCTGATTTGGGGAGGGGGGGTTGACCCTGACCTTGATGATTGATGAGGGATAGTTGAAGTAAGGGAGGGAGCCTCCCTCAGATCTCCCCATCAGGCTTCAGACATAAGACACAGAAAATAGAATTTCAAAACTGTAGAAGAATGTAGAACATGGAATGCCAGAGCTGGAAGGTACCTTGGAACATAGAACATAGAATGCCAGAACTGGAAGGGACTTTGGAACACATATCCACTCCAGGAGGGACCTTGGAATAGAAAATGTTGAAGCTGGAAGGGACCTAGGAGACCATTTAGCATAGTTGACTAACTGAGCTGGCCCTCCTTGGATCAGCATCAAACACCTGCATCAGTACCTTGTGGGAATTTCACAAATTCAACAGACATTGATTGTCCTCTTACTGTGACTTGGGCATGTCAGGACCCTAAGATAACAGATCTTAAAGGCTATCATTTTGCATTAAAAGAGACAGGCCCATTGAGGGAGAGCCGCAGCAGAACGGATAGCCTTTGGGTGGAATGTCATCCCTGCCCTCTTAGAGCTAGTAGACCAGTAGAAGAAGATACAAGCTCAGAAAGAACCTTCCATGATAAGTAATAAGAAGCAGAAACAAAATGCTCTGAGGCCTGAGGAGAAATGTCTACTAGAGATCTGAGAAAGCTTCTTGCTTTCTTGCAGGAGGTGGCACTGGAGTTGGTTTATAAAAGATGGAAGGGAATTAAGTAGACCATGATGGAGAGAAAGGACATTCTAGACATAGAATATGGTCTCAGCAAGAGGCAGGAGGAGACAAAGTATGTGCAACGGGGCAGAAACTGGGCCATTTTGACTGAAGCATAGAGTTTGGGGTCATAGGATGTGGCCATCAGACAGGAGCATGGGATGTTATATGGGCAGAAGGATTGGGCAGTGCTAAATTGTGAAAAGCCTTGAATGGCAGGTCCAGGAGTTTGAACTGTATGTGACTCAGTGGATGGAGAGCCAGGTCTGGAAAAATGAAGTCCTGGGTTCAAATCTGACCTCAGACATTTCCAGCTGGGTAACCCTGGGCAAGTCCCTTAACTCCCATTACTCAGTTCTTACTTCTCTTCTGCCATAAAACCAATATATAGTATTGATTCTAAAACAGAAGGTAAGGGCTTAAAAAAAAAAAAAGGTAATAGGGAGCCCCTGAAAGTCTCTGAACAGAGAAGGGACAGGACAAAGGTTAGGGAGAAAGTAGAAGATAAGACTCTTTTCTCGAGCCCCTAGAAATAATCACTATCTCACATTCATAGTGAACTTTACAGATTCAAAAGCACATTAGCTCACTCAGTTACCGGCTTGATCCTCACAAACCCCGAGGGGTAGGATCAGGATTATTGTCCCCATTTTGTAGATGGTTAAATAGGTTCTGAGGTGGTAAATTACTTACCCAAGGTCACATAGCTAGTGAGGGACAAAATCTCAGGCCTTCTGATTCCTCATCCAAGGTTCTTTCCATTATGGCACCAATTCATTCACTTCAATGCATAAGGGGCTATTCATCCCAAGCACCCATGCTGCCAGGTGGGCTGTGTCTCTCCCCCTGGCCCTCCTCCTACACTCCCCCAGCCCCAAACTGAAGCCAGTGTTACAAAGGCTGGCTCCTGGAGGCTGCTGGGATATGGAATGGGACCAGAATATCTTCCCCTCTCTCTCTCCCTTGGCTGTCTTTGTCCTCAAGCCCAGTTGCCCGGGCAGGGAAGGAAGTAATGAATGGCGTCCATCTCTAGGTCCCTTTGGAAATGGCCCGGGCTCTGAGAATGGCCTTGCCCTAGTTTCTATAATGGATTTCTGCCTCCTGGACAGACAGCAGAATCAGGGGGCCAGGAGGGAGGGCAGGAGGGTGACAGGGAGTGAATGCTTCACTTAATATTTCCTGCCTGGAAGCTGACAGCGGCTACTGCTGAGCGGAGAAAGCTTCCAGAGTGGTCAGAACAGCAGGGACAGGGTGGGTAGAGAAAGGAGAGAGCCAGGCATGACGGTCTGACCTTGAGAAAGTTTTCCTACCGTGCTTTTGACAGGCTGGGCAATGTGGTCAGACGGACAGACCCATCCACCCCCTCCAACTCCCATCTGGAGTTAGTCTATGGGACAACCAGGCCCAAAGAGGAAGGAAGTTTCATCCCAGCTTCGGGCCCCCACAAACACATGGCTTAATAACTTTCAGGTATTTCCTGGTCTGCCCAAGCTCCAGATGCTTTGGTCTAAAAGGGACCTCAAAGATCATTTATATTATCTCCCTTCTTCTGGAAAATAGAGGAACCTGGGATGTGGTTGTCTTCATATTAGCCTTCTGGGTGGTCATAAAGGATTTTTCAGGGTTGGGGTTAGGGTTAGAGCTTAGAAAAAGGAGTGAGGCTAGCCATAGACCAAGGGAAGGGCATGGAAATGTTGGGGAAAGCTCTAGTTTGGGAGTCAGAGGAAGCAGGTCAAATTCACCCAAGACCTACTACTTCCTACCTTATATAACCTGTAATGTAGATAATAGCAGCATGGAATTCCTGCAAAATACCTGGAGAACTTTGGGTGAGGCTTGACCCTGTATTTTGCTGGAAATATCCTCTACATTACAAACCTTGAGAATTTTCTGTCTCCTCTGGGGAAGTTTCTATCTCCTTTGGAGACCTCAGTTTCCTCATCTCTAAAATGATTGTGTTGGACTAGATGACCTCTGAGTTTTCTTCCAAATCTAAATTTTTTTTAAACCCTTAACTTCTGTGTATTGGTTCCTTGGTGGAAGAGTGGTAAGGGTGGGCAATGGGGGTCAAGTGACTTGCCCAGGGTCACACAGCTGGGAAGTGTCTGAGGTCGGATTTGAACCCAGGACCTCCCATCTCTAGGCCTGACTCTCAATCCATTGAGCTACCCAGCTGCCCCCGCCAGATCTAAAGTTTGTTTGGCAAAGGTTTTGTGAAAGAGGGGCATATTGGGGAGTAGAAGGACCTTCCCTCCAAAATTCATAGGATTTAGAGAGAGAAGGGAATTTGCAGACCAGTTAATCCAAGGCAGACCTAGGTAAGAGAGGAATCAGAGCTAGAACCCAGGTCTCATGCTTCTCCATCGTTTCCATTTAGACTGTGAGCTCTGCCACCAGAGTGCCTAACACATGATTGGGCTCAAGGAGGGGTGTCCTCAGAAAAGACCTGGAACGCAGAAGATCAGTGGTTCGTAGGGGGTCTCTCCTTGCTTCCCAGGTCCTGCCCTTCACCTGTCCCTGTCCCTCAGCAGACTGAGTTCCTTTCTAGCACAGAGAACATTTGTTCCTTGCTCTGCATCGGGAACACAACTTCATTATCCAAGCGCCTGTCCCTGTTATGAAATGTGTCATGACACCCCTAAAGATAGGATTTGACAACCTGGGGAGAAAAAAAACTGACATGAAGAAGTCTTTTAAAAACCCTCAAGGAAAAAAAAGAGTAGGGAAAGGGAGAAGATTCTAGTTAAAAGGGCCTGCTGAGTGGGGGCCATTGTGGAGCTCCTAGGAGGAACAATAGGGTTAGGAGCACCCAACCCTCTGCTGGTCTAAAGCTTTAGTCTAAAGCCCTTACCAAGTTTGGGGCTTAGATGTTTCTCTTTGGTTCACTCTGCTCCTTTCTGGCTGTGTGCCCTGGAGCAGATGATCGCCTTCTGGACCTCAGTTTCCTCACCTGTAAAATAAGGGGTTTGACTAGATGGTCTCAAGGACCTTTCTAGTCCCAGCATTCGAGGGCCCCTCTGACTCTGCCATTCTATATTCTAGCGTCCCCTCTATCTCTGGTATCCTTCGTCCAGTAGTCCCTCCCAGCTCCACCAGTCTCTGGTCAATGGCTTAAGATTTCTTCCATTTCTGTCATTTTGCCTTCTAAGAGCCCTTTCAGCTCTAATCACCTCTGTTTTCAGGTCACGCCCAGCCCCACTAGTCTTGGGCCCACGGTCTAGGGATCCTTCCAGCTCCAGCATCCTGTGCCCTAAGATCCCTTCTGGTTTTTTGTTTGTTTGTTTTTTAATTTTAAACCCTTAACTTTCTGTGTATTGACTTATAGGTGGAAGAGTGGTAAGGGTAGGCAATGGGGGTCAAGTGACTTGCCCAGGGTCATCACACAGCTGGGAAGTGTCTGAGGCCATATTTGAACCTAGGACCTCCCGTCTCTAGGTCTGGCTCTCAATCCACTGAGCTACCCAGCTGCCCCCGATCCCTTCTGGTTTTAATATTCTCCACCCTCGTGTCCTTCCAGCTCTGGCATCTGTGCTCTAAGACCTCATCCACCTCTGACACTGTATGTCCGAAAGTTTCTTCCAGCTCTGGCATTCTGTATTCTAGAGTTCTCAGAAGCGAAGCAGAGAGAAGGCCCAGCAACTGACTCAAAATCCTAGTGGTGATGTAAATAGTTTTTATTTGGCATTTTTATAATTCCTTAAGGTTTCCAAAGCACTCATATACAGTAGTACCTCCTCAGAGCCTTACAATAATAATCCCTTGTTAGAAAGGTATTGTACCCATTTTGCAGATGAAGAAAATGGGACTCAGAATAGTTATCTGACTTACGCACACATTAATTAGATCCATCAGGAGAATTGAAGTCCAGGGAGGGGCAATTAGATGGCTCAGCGGATAGAGAACCAGACCTAGAGGCAGGAGGAGGTCCTACATTCAAATCTGGCTTCAGACATTCCCTAGCTGTGTGACCCTGGGCAAGTCACTTAACCCTCATTGCCTGGCCCTTATTGCTCTTCTGAGTTGGAATCAATACACTGTATTGATTCTGACAGAAGGTAAGACTGTAAAAAAAAAAAAAAATAAAGTTCAGTTCCCTAATGAAGCCAGGCCCTTTCCAAAATATTATTCTGCCACTACAGCTCTCTCTCTTGAGGTTCAGGGACCTGGAGACATGACCAAGAGAGCAGCCACCTCCCAGTCCAGGCAGAGATCCCACCACCGGACAAGCGCACCTACAGTTCTGAAGTGGCATGGTGCCCTCCTTGGCTGTGAGCCCTTCCCCACCACCGGGGCTGGCAGACAGGCCTGCTGACCCCCAGAAGCAGGACCATGGAGGATGCTGCCAGCACCAAAGACAGGGAGGCTTTCACCAACGGGACCTCTAGAAACAAAGGGCCTTTTTTAGAATGAAGTCAACTATGTCATTGTTGTTGTTTTTTAATAAACAACAAAAACCTCTCCTATGTGAGCATGGAGACAGTCTGGGGCAGTGGACAAGGGCACATCAGACCCGGGCTCCAACTCCACCTGGCTTTACTCCCCTGGATCACTGTAGACGCTTGCCTTGGAGTCAGAAGATCTGGATTTCAGACCTGGCTCCACCTCTTAGCTGCCATGTTGCTTTGAGCAAATGAAACTTTCGGAGATCTCTATATAATGGGAAAGGGGAAAACCTAAATGTTCTCTAAAATCCCTCCTGATTGAGAACTCATTCAGGGTTCTTAAAGGGTGATTATGGGACTCCTGGAGGTCCCCAAGAGTCTGCAAGATCACAGCTATTTTCCTGATAATACTAAAATGTTTTCATTTCTAAAATAGTCATTGTTGATTGATCGAGTTCTCGATAATTTTTTAAACCCTTATGTTCCATCTTAGAATCATGGTTTGGAGGTTCCAAGAGCAGTGAGGGCTATAGGCAATGGGAGTTAAGAACTCAGAGAGACCTTATAATAGGGAATGTCAGAGATGGGAAGGACTTTAGAACTTAGAATGTCAGTGCTAAGAAAGACTTCAGAACATAGAATTCTGAGCTGGAAGACCTTAGAGCACAGAATATTTGAGCTAAAAGGAAATCTAGATTTTAGCTTTGCCAACTTCCTCATTTTTCAGAACTACGAGTAGCTCACATTTATTAATAGTTTACATTTATCTAGACCTCCATGGTTTACAAAGTAGGTGCCTCACAAAATCCTTCCAAATCACTAATAATAAGAAAAATGCCAATTAAAGCAATTCTTACCTTAGACCCAATGAATGCCATGGCATATATGACCATTTCTCCCCACTCCCACCCCTACCAAAATAAATGATTAGTGTTAGAAGGACAGGGGGATAAGAGGCATACTGACGTACTTTTGGTGGAGAAGTGAGTTGGCTCTGGAAAACAAGTGGGAATCGGGCAAGAAAATGACTAAGCTCTTCATTACTTTTGGCCCACCCATCTGACCACTGGGTCTACACCCCTAAGGAGACCAAAGATATAGAGAAAAGCTTTATAAATGCCAACTCTGTTTTCAGTAGGCAAGGACTGGAAAGTAAATGGTGCCCATAGATTGAGAAATGGCTGAAAAATTGGGGTACCTGCATGTAATAGAATTTCATCGTGCCATATAACCAATATAAGAAAGTCAGAAAAACACTAGAAGGCTAGTATGAACTGATGCACAGCAGAATAATACTAATGATCATAATGTAAACATATTAATAATTAATAAATAACTGATATTTGCATAGCACTTATAAAAGCCTACATGTTATATATATATATGTATATATATATATATGTTCATTGAAACTTCGCAACACTATGTGATGGGTACTACAGAGATTATAATCCCATTTTATAGATGAAAAGACTGAAGTTCAGAGAGATTTGTTCATGGTCCCCAACTGATGTCAGAAAAAAGAAGCAGAGTCAGGAAACAATATATTTGCAATGCGTATGGTTATATAATTTAAAAATAATGTGAAATGGCAATTGAATTCTGAATAATTATGATGACAAATCTTGATTCTTGATAATGAAACATACCTTCCCCTTTTTTAGCATAGCATAATGCCTGGCACATAGTATGCACTTAATAAATGGTGGGTTTTTTGTCTATCTCTCTATCCACCTATCTATCTATCCATGCATCTATCCATCCATCCATCCATCCATCTGACCATCCATCCATCCATCTATCTGTCTTCTTTTAGCAGAGGAAGGGTAGGGGAAGAAACTCCAGAGACGCTGCCTGATTAGATCACCTTATCCACTGGTTGTTTCTGCATTACTGTTTTGATGCAGCTGTTGTTGTTATCGTTACTGTTGTCACAAGGGAGGGGCCGGTGTTGAAGAGGGAGCTATATCCAGAAATGACTGTGATATAAAAACAAAAGGCATTAATAAAATATATTTTAAAAAGAATCTTGGGAGGAAGAGAATGCAAATATTATCAACCTTATTTTATGGATGATGAAATCTTGGATCTGAGGAAGGTTGTGAATTGCTTGTTGTCATGTGCTTGGTAAATGGGGGAGCTAGGACCCAAACTTAGATCTTCAACTTTTGAGTCAAGTGCTTCCTAACCCCCATTACCTTGAAACTGAACCTGAAAGTAAGGGGTTAAGTGGCCTGCTCAACATCATGTAACTCCGTAGTGATGGAGTCAAGACTAGAGCAGCACTTGCCTTTTAGTCCCTAGTCCACAAATCTTTCTAATATCCAATATATTGAGTATTTTCCCATCCTGCCCACTAGCTAAGAGCAAGACCCTGCCCCAATGTGATCCAGGAATTGGAGGTAAAGAAAGAAGCACGAAAGTCCTAACAAAGATAACTTCAGACTTCACGTTTTTCTAGAGGACAACCTAGGCTACCTAACCTGCCACCAAATCCTTTCTTTGAAGCTCCCATTGGCTTCCTCTACCCATCCTCCTTTCCTCTACCAATGGGCATTGAAAGTGGGAAGACTAAACTCAGCTCCTCTGGCAACAGAGGGTCAAGGCTGCTGTCAGCTTTTTGCCCAGCTTCACCATCAGAATCCTGTTTATGACTCCCCTGCCTTTTTTTTTCTTCCTTCCACCTTCTTTCTTTAATCCCCTATGGTATATGGTAGGTAGGCAATAGATCCTTGTATAGCCCAGGGCTAAGCTTGTGGCACACGTTGGGTCCCTGAAAAATGGAAAAGCTCATTGATAAAATTTTGTGTACCTTGCTTGACATCATAGATTCAGATCTGGAAGGGACCTTAAAGGCCACTGAGTTTAACCCTTGATTTTACACTTGGGAAAAATGAACAACAGAAAGGTTCAGCATCTTACCTGAGGGCACACAGGTAGCCAGGGGCTACCCCCAGGTTCTCTGACTCTAGATTTAAAGTCCTTTCCCCTCTACCATGAAGAGAAAGGTGGGTGGGATCCTTGGCCATTTCCAAGAGAACATGGGGATGAAAGAAGATCAAGAGAGAAATGAAAGGTGGTTGCCCTCTCCTCATGACATATCCATCTCCCCAGTAATGTCACTCTCAGATAAATTTTCAAATCTAGACCAGCCCCAGGACCATCCAATCTCCCACCTCAGCCCCAAGGATTCCCAAAGACTAACAATATTAAGGCTGGCCCAGAGCCTTCCCTATTTCCCTGGACATTTTCAGAGCAGCCTGTGTTTGGGTGGCCTTGGAGAGTCCTGGGCTGGCCTAATTAGGGGCTTATTCTTCCAACTCCCATCCAACAAATGGAACATTCATTGCACTCAACACCCTGCTAAGCCAGCTTCTCCTGCACAAAGGTGGTGCCCTACCCAAGAGCATGCATTGAAAGAAGTTTGTTCAGCAGTGTAGAAACATGAGCTATCCATATTATTGGGGCCAGGGTACCATCTCTCCCCCTGACTAAGCTTATGGAACACTGACATAGCCAAATGGAGTTAAAGGTCAATCTGGAATAAAGGGTCATTTAGGTAGGACCCCAACCACCATCTGAGATGTGGTTTAGGAGCATAAATCAGGCCTGGTATCAGAAATCAAAAAATCCCAGAGTTGGCACCATGGCGTAATAAAAAGAGTGTTGTACTTGGAGCACCAAACTTGAGCGATGGGACCCAAGTTTAAATCCTCCCTCGGCCCCTAGCTACCTGTGTCACCTGAGGCAAGTCCCATCCCTTGCCTGTAAAATGAGAAGGTTGAACCTAGTGTCTTCTGGAATCTCTTCTAGGCTCTAGGATCCTGTGACCTCTAAGGTAAATGAGTTCCAGTCAATAATGATAATGATGATAACAATAATAATAATAATAATAATAATAGCTAGTATTTCTATACTGCTCTAAGGTTTGCAAAATGCTTCACAAATATTTTCTTATTTTAGCCTTCTGACAACTCTCATGTGTCTGCTCACCCTAGTGATCCCCCCCAGGCTCCAGGTCATCAGTACCTTTCCCAAATATGGTGTCTAGATCTAGACACAATTCTCCAGATATTTCTGTCCAGAGCAGAGGACAGAGGGACTCTCATCTCCTTTTATCCTAGACACTTTACCCCTCTAAGGCAGCCTAATCTAGTAGATTTGGGAGGTGGCCGTGTCATATACTGGACTCACATTAACTTTACATCCAGTAAAAAAAAAAATCCACAAAAATGTACATTTTCCAATTCATTGCTCCCATATTGTACTTGGGAAGATGATTTTTTTTAACCTAAAAATTACATGAGAGAAAATGTGGTACAGAGGAAACAGTGCTACAATCAGTCAGGAGAGATTCGAGTTTGAATTCCAGCTCCAACGGCGACTTAGAGTGTGACCACTTTTGCCCTTTTTTTCCTTCCTTCCACCTTCTTTCTTTAATCCCCTATGGTATATGGTGGTTAGGCAATAGATCCTTGTACAGTCCAGGGCTCAGCTCGTGGCACATGTGGGGACCCTGAAAAATGGAAAAGATCATTGATAAAACTTTGTGTATCATGACATCATAGATTCAGATCTAGAAGGGTTGTTGTTTTCCATCACCTCTGACTCTCCATAACCCCATTAAGCATTCTCTTGGCAAAGACACTGAAGTAGTTTGCCATTTCCTTCCCCAGACCATTATGCAAGTGAAGAAACTAAGGCAAATAGGGAGAAGTGACTTGCCCAGGGTCACACAGCTAGTTACGTGTCTGAGGTCAGAATTGAACTCAGGAGAATAAGTCTTCCTGCCTCTAGACCTGGCACACTATGCACAGCACCACATAGCTGCTCTGTGTCCACAGACAAGGCATTTTACCTCTGTGACCCTCAGATTTCTCGTTAGTAAATTGAGAATAACGCTATATGTAGTATCATTACTCACAGAGTCATGGAGAGACTTGAGCAATAAATCAATCAACATGCATTTATCATGGTAGCCAGATGGTCTGGTGGATAGTGTGCTGGACTCAGAATCAGGAAAATCTGAGTTCAAATCCACCTTAGGACAGAAACTAGCTAGATGACTCTACATGATGTCACTTAAACTCTGCCTCAGTTTCCTCATCTATAAAATAGGAGATAATAATAGCACCCTCCTCCTAGAATTGTTGTGAAGAGAAAATGAGAGCCTATTTGTAAGGCACTTAGCAAACATTAAAGTATTATATGGACGCCAATTATTATTTTCTAAGCACCTACTATGTGGCAGGCACTGTCCTAGGTGCTAGGGCTACAAGTCCAAAGAATGAATTGATTCTTCTCAAGGATCCTGCAGAGTGCTTTGTGAACCTTGAAATGATACGGAAATGCCAATTCTATAATTATATGTTATCATCCGCCCCAGCTAAATCCGTGGTGTTCAATTTGGCCTGTTATTCTAGTCCAGGGAGATCGTCTGGGGTCCTGAGTCTTGCAGCCCATGTGTTAGATGTACTTCCTGGCTCTAGGTCATCTGACAATGTGATAAGCATTGCCATTTACACCTCCATCTAAGCCACTGATGGAAATGGTGCACGTCGTGTGGCTAAAGACAGATCCCCATGACACCCCAGTGTAGACTCCCTCCCTTCTCCGTGGCACTATCCAT
This sequence comes from Gracilinanus agilis, assembly GCF_016433145.1. Lineage (NCBI taxonomy): Eukaryota > Metazoa > Chordata > Mammalia > Didelphimorphia > Didelphidae > Gracilinanus > Gracilinanus agilis. Next base: position 270,259,109 of record NC_058135.1, read on the forward strand.
TACCTCTTCAGCATTCAGCCAATTCTAGGCAATCATGGAGCCCCACTGATCTCACCCGTGAGGGGAACGAAAGAGCCTTTGCCCAGGGCTTTGCAGCAGTTGAATCCTGGTTGGTAGCTACAGCTTTCCCAGGTCTGCCAGCATAGTGGCCCTGTCCACAAAGGAAATGAAGCTAGTGTAGTTAGTGTGTGGCAGAGCCAGTGGTTCTGGCTGTGATGGGAGGTTTTGGAGGCAGCCCACGTGCCCAGTGTGGAGTCAGCATGTGGCTGGACTTAGGGCTCAGTTTGTGGCTGAGGGAAAGTGTTTTGTCTTCATTTCTTTTGCAGTATTCACCCTCTCCATCCCCTGCAAAATGTTCCTCTCCATTGCCATGTTCCAAATACTAGGCTAATTGGTCCAGAACCTTGGCCTCCCCCACCACACTCATCAGCCTGCCCTGGCTGAAACCCTCATGGCCTCAAGAGCATGAGAGATGAATGACCCCCTCCCCATCCATACACAGTCTTACTCCTTGGGGCGGCGATACCCCATGTGTCTCTATTGAGCCTGCTTCACCACCCTTGGAACCAATTTATTGCTGCCTCCACTTGCCCTGCCATCCCTCCTCCCACCCCCAAAAGCACTCTATCAAGTCTGGCTGCTCATGCCCCCTTCTCATCTAGACCCCATGGAATTCCAGGGTAGTACTGCCCAATGATACTACTTTGCTGTCGTTCAGTTGTCCTAGTCACGTCTGACTCTTCATGACCCATTTAGGGTTTTCTTGGCAGAGATACTGGAGTGGTTGACCATTTCCTTCTCTAGCTCATTTTATAGATGAGGAAACTGAGGCAAACAGAGTTAAGTGGCTTGCCCAGAGTCACATAGCTAGTAAGTGTCTGAGGTAGGATTTGAACTGAGGTCTTCTTGACCTGAGGCTTGGCACTCTATCTACTGCAACACCTAGCAGCCCCCAAAACTACTTTACCCATATGTTTGTTTTTTTAAACCCTTACCTTCCATCTTAGAATCAATATTGTGTGTTGATTCCAAGACAGAACAGTAAGGGCTAGGCTAGGTGTAGTGAGTCACAAAGTTGGGAAATGTCTAAGGCCAGATTTGAACCTAAGACTTCCTATGTCTCTTGGCCTGGCTCTTAATCCACTGAATCACCTAGCTGCCCCCACCCATGTTTTTTTCTAAAAATTTTGTAGATATCTCTTATTTGTATATGCCTTCCCCCCCCCCCAACCCAACCAGCATTATCCCTTCTCTCTCTCTCTCTCTCTCTCTCT
>NC_058135.1:270272482-270282117 GCF_016433145.1 Gracilinanus agilis
TAGGACAAGTGGACTATTATCCTAGAAGCTCAGGCAAGGAGATTTTTTTACCCTTTTCCATCACATTTAGATTTTGAAGGTATCCCAGAGGTCATCTAGCCCACTCTAAAGCTAAAGAGTGATCATCCTCTTCACAGCCTCTCTGACAAATCCTCATCCAGTTTTCCCTAGAAGCCCTCTAGGGACAGGGAGCCCACTACCTTATAAGGCAGCCCATTCTATTTGAGGATCACTCACACTTAGGAAGTCTTTCCTCACTTGCAGTCTGGATCTGCCTCTCAACCACCTCCACCAGCTGCTCTTTATTCTACCTTCTAGGGCCAAACAGAACAAATCTAATCCTGCTTCCACATGACAGGTCCAGATGGTCTCCTGGGTGTGGCTCTCTCCCCTTTGCTTTTCAAACTGGTACCCTAGATTTAGAACTGGAAGGAACATTGACTCCATCATAGTTAGGGTCCATGAAGATGAACTGACTTGTCTCAAGTCATCCAGGCAGGTCTTCTGACTCTGTATCCCTAACCTTTCCCATTGAACTATGTTTGGAAGAAGGAATTAGAGTGAACCAAGTCCCTGGATCCGCCGCCGCCGCCACCACCACCACTGCTGAGGGTAATGGCAGTCTAGGTTGTAGTAAGGCTAAATTCTATGATCATCCAGGCTTCTTGGCTTACTGGATCTGTACCTGTTCAATCTGGATGGCAGATGAAACAGAGACCAGCCTGGTTTCCTACTGCTCAGGTCTGACTGCAGCCGATCATTCTCTTGAGACCTTTCATAGATGTGGAAGAGAGTAAGAGGAGGCATGGCTCTGCCTGGTAGTGGCAGAAAATCTCTTCCCACTGTAACAGGAGGGAAGGTGAAGCATTGATGTCTGGCAAGTCAGCAGGAAAGGAGAAAAAAACTTAACCTGGAAATAGAGCAAAGACACTAGGAACTCTTGACACCCCCTTTCCTCACCCCCCCCCTCACAGGCCCCCTCTTGTGCTATTGAGTCCCACTGGGTGTGATCTCCCCTGGTGTTCAAGGAAAGGTGAGGGAAAACAGAGGAAGGGAGAAGTCTCTTGAAACCTTATCTTGCTCCAAAGCCAGACCCACGTCCCACCAGACCTTTCATCCAATCAGAATTTTCTCCCCTTTAGACTGAGCTTCTCAAGGGGCTTTAAAATGTTCTTTTATCTCCCTTTGCTGAGTCTGAAGATTAGCAGAGTCTGTGACTGACCAGACTGAACAAAGAGCTCATCAGAACATAGGTCAAAGATGAGAGGCATAAGATCCAAGATTAGAAGCTAGAAGAACCTCGGGCGTCATCAAGGCCATCTCCCTCATTTTAGAGAAGAGGAAACTGAAGCCCAGAATTGATTGGGTTACCCAAGGTCACTCACAGAGTGAGTAGCCCAGCTGGGATTCAAACCTCAAATTTTCTGACTCCAATTCCAGTTGACTCTTTCACAGTGTACCATGATTCCTCTTGGGACTCCCTCTTCTTGTCCAAGCTGTGCCTCGATTACTAATATTGTTATAATTATTACCATTCTTCTTCTCATCCTTAATGGGGCTAGGTAAGAGTCTGAAAGGGTTCACACCAATGGCCCAAATCCAGAAATATCTGAGAAATCCTTAGATGGAAAGAGTAGGTATTGTCTCTTCATGGCATGATGCTCTTACAGCAGTAACTTGATCACCATGATCAGCATTGTCCTAGGAGACAGGACACCTGAGTCCAGATCTTGGCTCTTACTAATTGGCTACTCTTTATTCTCACATGTTCTCTCCTTGTTTGCTGCTTCATCGACATCACGGGACCAGACACTCCTTCCTTCTGGAATTCCACATTAGTGTCTCCTCTTCCTATATGACAGCATGAGCTTCCCTACAATATCATTTACCTACCAATTTGCCTTCCATTTGTGGGATGGATAAAAGCAGACTGGTCAGGTCAGAGCTTGTATCCTTGTAAGGGATTTGCTCCATAAATACCAGTTGGGCAGACGATTCTTGTTCCTCTTTTGAGAAGCCCCTCATTACCTGTCTGCCCCGAAATCACCTGTTGAAATGAAGGATTCCTGGCTTCAAGGAGATAACTATCATAATCTTCCACCCCTGCCCATTGCACCCAAAAGGATCTCACTGTCCTGTCAGCAAACCAGACTCTTTCTTACCCTCATCCCCATTGCCCATACCCCTGCTTGGAGGATCCCTTCTCACTATATTCCTTCACTTTTTAGGCATTAAGAATACAAAGAGAATCTTAGATAAATGTCGAGATCTCTTTATCATCTCTGATAATCTGATAAGGACAGTTTAGTTGATAAGGAAATAACAATGGTACATGGGAGTTGTCTTTTAGCTCATACTTCCAACCCTGGCTCCAGGAGCATGGAGTTTATTATATATATTTCAAGACTCATTTCACACAAAAGAACCCCCCCCAAAAAACTTTGCAGATGTGCAGAAATTACAAATTATGTCACATCAAAACACAAAACATTGGCTTCAGATTAGACCAAAGCCAAGGCTGAATTTTGACTAGGTTCTTATCAGAAAGCCAAGTCAGGGAATATTTTTCTCAGGGTCGAATTGCCCCTGCTAAAGTTTTGGCCTTGGCTATAGCTGCATTCCTGGGCAAAGGGCAACAGTGTTAACCCTTTAAATTCAGGTTTGCTAGGAGCTTAAAGCTTTTCAATAAGGCCACATTACTTTTCAACAAGAAATCACAAGGATCACAAAAGGGGTCAAAAGAGGAGTCTCAGATGTTTATCTTTTCTCTTATTGGCTTCCCACAGATAAATATAAAATATTTGTGTTAAATAATTAAATATAATAATAAATATAAAATAAATAGATGTAAAATATTTACATATAAAATAAATAAATAATCCCCACCCTCCTGTAGTTTGCATTCTATTCTAGACAGGAGTTTTCAGAGAAGGTAATGTGGCGTAAGAGCATTGTCCTGGAGGACAGGAGACCTGAGTCCAGATCTTAGCTCTTACTAGTTGGCTACTATTTATTCTCACTGTGCCCCTAACTCACTATATAAACATAGGAGCATCCTTCGCTCCTTTTGGACCTCAGTGTCCTCCAGTCAAATGAAGGGCTTGGACGAGGGTCTCTAAGATCCTATAAAATCCCTTCTAGCTCTTTAATCTCTGGCTCTAATGGTGGGGGGGGGGGGGGTGATGAAAGACAAGTTGGAAGGGATGGATCTCCTTTATCTCCAAAAGTTACAATCCTTCATTTCACCAGGTGATCTCAGGGCAGATGGGTAATGAGCGACTAGATAGTAGAGAAATGAGAAGAGTTGCTGCCTGATTTTCACGGAGCAAATCCCTTACAAGGATCCAAGCTCTGAGCCAACCAGGGTGGTCTTCTTTAGCTTCAATATTTAGGGTGAGGTTGGAAGTAAATGATAGTGTAGGTAAGAGAGAGGGAAAGACGTTGAGACATAATCATGGCCTCCTGCTTTCATGAAAGAGGACTAGACATTAGTGTGTGATCATAGAAGAAAGAATTGTGCCATCTCATGATGAAGCTATGGAAGGCATAAATGAGTGTCAGATTGATTAGAGTCTCTCCCCTTCCCTTCCCTTCCACAGCACTTAGCATCTGAGCCATGCATTAAGAGAGAGACTTCTAAGGATGGAATCCAAGTGGGAAGAAGAGGAGCTCAGGATAAGAGATTTGGCTAAAGAGCAGTCTTTGAACCCAAGGAAATGTATGTGGAGACTTAGGAGGAAAAATCTCCTTAGACTGGAAGCAGGAAGAAAAGAACCAGACTTCCAGGCATTAGAACAACCAACAAATGGCTGAACTCATTAACTATGCCATGTAATGGACATCAGACACAGAAGGCAAGGTGGCAAAGTGGGTATAAAATCAGGACTTGAGATTGAATCCAGGCTTTCCCACTTGTGCCCTGTGTGACCTTGGAGCAAGTCAGGTCCTCCACTGACTCAATCTGTAAAATGGGAATGGCTGTCCTTGATGTCTTCTTGAGTCCCTTCCAGCTCTAGTCCATTAGTCAGTCAACAAACATCTACTGAGTATTTACTATGTACCAGGCACTTTATTAACAGCTAAGGATACAAAGAAATACAACAGTCCCCATGGAGGAGATGACCTATAGAATAGGTCATCTTAACAAGAAAGGCTCTGGCCACTAGAGGGGGCAGGGAAAGGCCTTGAACTTAATCTAAATCTATGACCCTATGACTCTAAGGACCTGGATTCGAATTCGCCCTCATATTAGTTGTAAACCTCCAGCAAATCATTATTTTTTCATGCCTCAATTTTTTACCTATAAAACGAGAGTGTTAGGTTAGCTGATTAATTAGATTCCCTTCCAACTCTAAGTCCTAAAATGTTGGGCAAGTCCTTTCACCTAAGTTCCCCTAACTGTAGAGATCAGATCCTGAGATTTGCATTCCCTACCTCTAGAAGATGTTATGAGGATCCCAAGAAAGAATATCCACATTGCATCTTGTAAAGCTTTAAAACTATTTAAATGTCAGCTTCCCTCCTCCTCCTCCTCCCCCATTATCATTGCCATAATGCTGTGTTTCAATTCAGTGATGCTTCCCACCCTAGCAGTGCGGGTGACTGAGAAGGGAAGAGGAAGGGGCAGTCATGTATTTTGTTTTGTTATTTTTTTCTCCTTACCTTCCATCTTAGAATCAATACAGTGTATTGGTTCTAAGGCAGAAGAGTGGCAAGGGCTAGGCAATGGGGGTCAAGTGACTTGCCCACAGTCACACAGCTAGGAAGTATCTGAGGCCAGATTTGAACCCAAGACCTCCCCTCTCAGGGCCTGGCTCTCAATCCACTTGAGCCACCCAGCTGCCCCCCCCACCCAGTCATGTATTTTGAATGCCTCAGCCTAGGGAGGCATCTGGTCCCATGTCACTTGGCTCAAGCTAATGGCCAGCTTCTGCCCCCATCTAGCCCTTCACCAAGGCTAGAAAGACCCACTTAGAGTCCAGCAAACCCTCCAACTTCTTAGCTCTCAAATCGTTCTAGTGGCTACCCTGAAAGTGGGAACGATCTTGTTCTGTGTGTCTCTAAACCTCAGGAGGCTTTCCAGGCCTTTTTACTCAGCATCGCCTGTTCTTGAGCAACCAGAGGTTGGGAAACTGCCCACTAGGCCTGCAGAGAAGAAAATGGCAAGTACTAAATGGACCCATTGGTACTAGCGTGAGGACTGCTCTAGGCTTTCAGCTTTTACTGAGTGTTTTTAGCTAGAACTTTGGTGAACCAAATATTCACTAATTCATTCAAAAACATTATATTCCATAATACGGAGATATGCTATAAGTGACAATACATGTACAACCCAGTTAAATTGTTTGTCAGCTCCTGGAAGGGGGAGGGAAGAAGGGAGGGAGACAACAGGAATCATTTAACTTTGGAAAACTCATGAGGAAATTTGTTATTAAAATAAAATAAAGATAAAACTAAACAAACAAAAAAACAAACAAAAATTATATTCTAATCACATAATGGAAAAAGCACCAAATCTGAGGTCAAGAAATCTATGTTCCAATTAGAGTCAGGCTCAGAGATAGAAGTTCTGGATTCAAATGTGGCCTCAGACACTTCCATTTAACTCCCATTGCCTAGCCCTTCCTGCTCTTCTGCCTTGGAACTAATACTTCGTACTGATTCTAAGATAGAAAGTAAGGGTTTTTTTTTTGTTTTGTTTTGTTTTGTTTTTTAAAACCCTTACCTTCTGTTTTAGAGCCAATACTTTGTATTGGCTCCAAGGCAGAAGAGTGGTAAGGGCTAGGCAATGGGGGTCAAGTGACTTGTCCAGGGTCACACAGCTGGGAAGTGTCTGAGGCCAGATTTGAACCCAGGACCTCCCGTCTCTAGGTCTGGCTCTCAATCCACTGAGCCACCCAGCTGCCCCCAGAAAGTAAAGTTTTGTTTTTCTTTTTTAAAAAAAGAAACCTACACTCGAATCCTATTTCTTCCATTTACTACTCAGGTATCCTCAGGTAAATCATCTCCATTCTCCAGGTCTCAGTTTACTCATCTGTAAAAATCAGAGTTAGGTGAGATGATCTCTAGGGTTCTTTGGAGCTCTGAGAGTCTGTGTTCCAATCCCTATCTAGTGTTTTCTGACCTTCTCAGCTCTGGCAGTCTGGATTCTAAGCTCCCCCACCTGAACATGAACATTCTGCTCTATTCGAAGTCTTCTTCCACTTCTAATAGTTTCTGTTCTCTGGCTAATATTGTCTGTTCTCATGACCCGTGTAGCCCTGCCATTCTGTGAGCCTTCATAGAATCACTATGCCAAGCTCAGGGCTGGAAGGAAGCTCAGGGACCAGAATCCAACCTAGCTCTGCACAAAAATCCCCTCACCCACATGCCTACCCTAGCTGGCAGGGAGCCATCCCTCCTTTGTCTGAGGACCTTGAGTGAGGGGGAACCTCCTGGGCCAGCCCGATCCTCTCTGAGAGAGCTCATTGGCAGGATTTTTCCCCCAATGTCAAACCTCTATAAACCTGCCTCTTTGCAAGTTCCCTGCGTTATTCCTGATTCAGGAGCCAAAGGAAACAAATCTGATCCTTCTTGCACTAGACAAGTATTATTATTATTGATAACAGTACTAATAGCCAGCATTTATAGAGTGTTGGAAGGGTGGCAAAGCACTTTGCATGTCATCCCATTTGACAACCCTTCAGATACTTGGAAAAGAGCTCATATCTACTTAAAAAAAAAAAAACAACAAATCCTTTACTTTCTGCCTTAGAATCAATATTAAGTATTGGTTCGAAGGCAGAAGAGTGATAAGGACAAAGCAATGGGGGTTAAGTGACTTGCCCAGGGTCACACAGCTAGGAAGTGTCTGAGGCCTGATTAGAACCCAGGACCTCCCATCTCCAGGTCTGGCTCTGTATCTGCCCCTCTTATATCTATTCTTGACATCTCTACTAAATATCTCTAATTCTTTCAAAAAATCCTCCTCTAACTCAATATCCTTCCCCTTCCTGGTTGTTCTCCTCTGAATGCTCTCTAACTCATCATCATCCTTCAAATATGGTACCTAGAACTGAACATAGTCTCCAGATCAGATCTGACCAGGGCGGAGTAGAATGGAACTTCCCCTCCCTGCTCCTGGGCACAGTGTCTTTCTTAACATGGCCTTAGAGGGCAGCTGGGTGGCTCAGGGGATAGAGATGGGAGGTCCTGGGTTCAAATGTGGCCTCAGACACTTCCCAGCTGTGTGACCCTGGGCAAGTCACTTAACCCCCTTTGCCTACCCTTACCACTCTTGGAATCAATAAATAGTATTGCTTCTATGACAGAAGGTAAGGCTTTTATTTTTTTTATGGCCTCAGAGTGGCTTTTCTCCTTTGGTTTTTAAATTTCTGGGTATTCACCTTGGGATGAATTCTGATGAAGTCTAAAAGCTTGCATTCCAGCCTCTGGGTTGGTGATGGAGGGGAGGGAAGAAGGAGGTCAAAGAGTGTGGGAAGAACAGGCTAAGAATGAAAAACCACTGAGAAGGAGGAGAAAAAGGATCGGATCCCCATCCCACCCCACCCCCCATTCTCCCACTTTCTGGGCTTCCCACACAAACCTCCGGCCGCCTCATCTTACCATCAGCGCCAACCAGCCAGGAGACCCCGGAGCCACCCGGCTCCCAGGGCGGCAGCTCACGTTTCGGGAACGGCGTGTGCTCGAGGCCCGCAGCCTGGCAGACCCCCTCAAGCTGGCGATGCTGTGCAGGAACCTGACAGCCCGTGAAATAATTGTCTTCGTAGATATGAAACAACATTGACATCGCCTTTGAAATTTAAATGAAAGAAACACCACGGAAGCCTGAGAACAGGCCTCACCTTGGCGCAGTGATTTATATCTCTCATTTTAATAGGTTAATTACTTGAACAGGTATTAGTTTAAGAGGGTTCCCTTCTGTTCCCAGGCAGTGAGACACACTCTGGGCAGGGCCTTCCCGGACCATTGTAGCACGATGCCTCGGGCGGCTCTCCGTGACTCTGGGCACCAGAGAGACGGATCTTAATCACCCAAGAGGGGCCCGGCTCTCTTGGCAATCCTTCTCTTGGAGCTTTCCATTCTGCTACAAGAAGGGAAGCACCAGGCCCAGAAGGAAAGGAGGCAGGGGGAGAAAGAGGCCCAGAGACAAATCTCGGGAGACTTGGGCTCGGGTCTTGGTTCAGCCTCTTGCCGGCTTGCAACGCCCAGGACAAACCATTTCCCCAACTGTAAAATGAGTGTGAAGAGTAGGTGGTCTTTCAGATCCCTCCCAGCTCTGACTTTCTCTATTCTAAGCCCCCTTCCCCCTTCTTCATTGGTTTTAGACCAGCTCTGACGTTCCGTGTTCTACATGTCTATGGTCCTTTCCAGTTCCAAGACCCATGCCAGCTCTAAGGTGTCTTCTGCAATGATGCATGATGGCACAATGGTCGTGTTGGGCTGGACGTCAGGAAGACCTGAGTTTAAAATCCAGGACTCTATCCTCTGAGCCACCTCGCTGCCTCTCAAGTATGTAGAAGTCAAGGGACTTGTCCAAAGTCTCTTCTCTGTCCTTCCCCTCTAACCTTTGCGGCTTTGTGCTCTCTCCTCCTTGCCAGGAAGATGCACTCCTTGGGTCTCCCCGTCAGAGCCCAGCTCTTCCTACAAGCCCCATCTTCTGCAGAAACCACCCCTCACTGCTACTGTCCTCTCTCCCAAACACCCTTAAATTGTCTGCGTATCTGGTTGTATTTATTCACTTTCTAGTTCTACCATATTTTTATAGAGAGCATAATTTTGAATGTAAACCCCTTGCAAGTCAGGATTATTTCATTCCTTGTCCCTCTAGAGCCCAAGCATTGAACACAGAGCTTGGCATCATTTAATACTTATTAGCTGAATGATTGAAGGTACAAACAAAGGCCTCCAAACCTAAGGGGTTCTTTTGAAGTATACGCAGGGTGCCGCAACCCTAAGCAAAAATCCAGAGTCTTGTCCCAGTTTTCTGTGCAACTCAAGGCAAGTCGCTTGATGTCTCTGTGCTCCTGTATTCTTCTTTGTTTAAAAACAACACAAAACAAACCAAAACCAAAAATCCGAGGCAGGCCCTTCCCAGGCTCAAATCGAGCTGTCCCCATAAAAATGCCTGGAAAGCCCTTGGCAAAAAAAAAAAAAAAAAAAAAAAAATACAACGGCCTATTTGGGGCCTCCGTTTACAAGGTTTCCTACTTTATCAGGCCAAGCGGTTGTTTAAAGGAAGATGCAGTGGTGCGCGATAAAATCTATATTGTATTTCCAAACTATAAAACGGTGATAGAATTTGGTGGGCCTTCTAATGCCTTCAGAGAGGGGAAATTGCTTCAGTCTTCCAATAAAAACCCAGAGCCCTAACGAAATCTTCCAATTTAGAGGAAAACAGCTCTGTGGGTACCATCCTGGGCCCCAGCACCTTCTCTCTCTCTGTCTCTCTGTCTCTCTCTCTCTCTGTCTCTGTCTCTCTCTCTGTCTCTCTGTCTCTCTCTGTCTCTGTCTCTCTGTCTCTGTCTCTGTCTCTCTGCCTCTCTGTCTCTCTGTCTCTGTCTCTCTCTGTCTCTGTCTCTCTCTCTGTCTCTGTCTCTCTCTGTCTCTCTCTGTCTCTCTCTGTCTCTTTCTCT
>NC_058135.1:270282187-270282480 GCF_016433145.1 Gracilinanus agilis
TCTCTGTCTCTCTCTGTCTCTGTCTCTCTCTCTGTCTCTCTCTGTCTCTCTCTCTCTCTCTCTCTCTGTCTCTCTCTGTCTCTCTGTCTCTCTCTTTGTCTCTCTCTCTCTGTCTCTGTCTCTCTGTCTCTCTCTCTGTCTCTCTCTCTGTCTCTCTCTCTCTGTCTCTGTCTCTCTCTGTCTCTCTCTCTGTCTCTCTCTCTGTCTCTCTCTCTGTCTCTCTCTCTCTGTCTCTGTCTCTCTCTGTCTCTCTCTCTGTCTCTCTCTCTCTCTCTCTCTCTCTCTCTCTCTCT
>NC_058135.1:270282554-270293740 GCF_016433145.1 Gracilinanus agilis
TCTCTCTCTGTCTCTCTCTCTGTCTCTCTCTCTGTCTCTCTCTCTGTCTCTCTCTCTCTGTCTCTCTCTCTGTCTCTCTCTCTCTCTCTGTCTCTCTCTCTCTCTCTGTCTCTCTCTCTCTCTCTCTCTCTCTCTCTCTCTCTCTCTCGGCTATCAGGCAGCCCTCCTATCTGTTTGCTGGAGATGGGGAAGGAGGGAATGAATGGGGAGACACCCAATTCCATCCCTTTCATTGTCAGCCATAACCAAGCAGTTCCAAAAGAGATTTTCTATCTCGAAATGGCCATCGGAAAGTCCCCGAGGGAACCTTTCCTCCCAGCTCATGCTATCTCCTGGGATGGCAAAGCCAAGGGAGAAAAGAAAGGTGTCAGTGACACATTTTCACACTTTGTTGGGGCTGGGACTGGTGTGTGTGTGTGTTGAGTGATTGGAGGAAGGGATTCAAGCTGTGGTTCAGTCCACATTTATTGTGGATTTCTGTATAATGCCTCTCATCCTCGGCCTTCAGAGGAGAGCTTTGGCAGCGGGCAAGCATCAGATTCACAGGGCAGAGAAGCTCCAGAGCAACATGATTGGTCGGGAGGAGGGGAGGCAGGCGAAAAGGAAGGTATCCTTCCCTCAGGATGGCAGGCATCAAATTGTACGTCAGGCTGCATTTTTCAGAAACTAAAAATGCCAGAGAGAAAATAGCAGTTTTGCCAGCCCTGAATCTTGCCTCTGCTCAGACGAAGCCTTTGCCGGCCTCCTCCTGGCTCCCCGGGAATTATTTCTATTTAGGGAAGGGCCAAGACCTGAGGCCGCTATGACTTCTGCGAAGAGCAGCAAGTCAGAATGTCTGGTGTCTCCCTTCCTGCTCTCTTGCCCCCAACAGCCACAGGATCTGAGAGCTGAGGCAAGAAGTAGAACGAGCATGTCGCTCGCTCTAGATATTATGTCCTGGTACGTGAGTTTCTAAAATGTAAGTGTGAAACACTATGTTTTTCTCTGTTAAATTGCATCTGGGTCAACGCAGCCCATCACGACCTGCCCAAGTCCTTTTGGACCTTTACTCTCCCGTCCGACATGTCAGCTGTCCTTCCGAGACTCTCATCATTGACTGACCTGATAAGCATGATAAGCTTGCCATCCATGGCTTCATTCAAATCATGGATAAACGTGGCAGGAGACCCCTGGGAAGGAGCCCCATTATTTATTGTGGCAGCAAGGTAGTGCAGTAGAGTCTGGAAGATGCAGTTTCGAATCTTGCTTTGGATGCTAGACTGGGTAACTCTGAGTAAGTCACTTACCCTCAGTTTTCCTCAGTGTGCTCATCTATAAAATGGGGATAATAATGGCACTTCCCTCTCATAGATGTTGTGAGGATCAAATGAGATAACTTTTGTTAAGGGCTTTGTAAACCTTAAGGCACTATAGAAATGTTGGATGTTCTTCCCATTATTCTGTCTGTGTAACCTGTGATACAGTAGATCGACCTGGAGTTCAAATCCACCCTCAGACACAAATGTTTAGTAACTAATTCTCTCTGTCAAAAAATGTATGTGTGTCGGGTGGGGTGGGGGGTGGCAACTAGGTGCCTCAATGGACTGAGAGCCGGGCCTGGGGTCAGGAGGTCCTGGGTTCAAATCCGACCTCAGATACTTCCTAGCTGTGTGACTGTGGGCAAGTCACTTAACCCCCATTGCCTAATCCCTGACCACTCTTCTGCCTTAGAATCAATATACAGACTTGATTCTAAGATGGAAGGTAAAGGTTTTAAAAAGGAGAGGGAGAATGAGAGGAAAGAAGGAGGAGACCCTGGAGACCAGAGGTCCTAGGTTCAAATTCAACCTTAGATTCTTCCTAGCTGTATGACCCTGGGTAAGTCACTTAACCCCCATTGCCCAGCCCTTACCAATCTTCTGCCTTGGAACCAATACACAGTATTGATTCTAAGATACAATGTAAGAATTAAGGGGGGAAAAAAGAAAGAACTCCAAGGTTTAGATTGTATCTTTGTATCCTGTTGCCTGGTAAAGTGTCTCTCATTTAAGAAATGCTTACTGAATTGAATCAAATTGTCCCAAGGGAAAAGAAATGAACATTAATGGTGGCATTTCAGGCAAGGAACAGGCTGGAGAACTGGTGAAGACCATCTTAGTCAGGAGACATTCTCAGCACCCTATCAAACTGCTGACTTCCCACTCGGTTTCACAAGACTCCACCTAAGACTATCCTTCTCCAGGTTCCCACGTGGCATCACCCTGGGCTCAGCCCCTTACCCTTAGAATTCCAGGATTAAGTCTTCATGGTTCTGAGAGGATCCTCAGAACATATGATAAAAGAACTGGAATGGGCCCGATGGACCATTTGTCCAATGAGCTCATATTCTAGTGGTAGAAATAGATCCAGGGAAGTGACTTTCCCAAGGTAACATAGTTGCTAGGTGATTATCCTGGAATTCTTTGACAGTAAGCCCAGAATTCTTCCCACTATATTATGAAGAGCCAGAAAGAGCCTTAAAATCCAAAAGATGGACTAGAAGAGATCTTAGATGTTAATGCCTCCATTTTGACTTGATAAAAAGAGAAGAAAGACTAGCATAGGGCAGTGATGGCAAACCTTTTAGAGACCAGGTGCCCAAACTGCAACCCTCAAACTGCATGTGAACCACCCCTTTACTTCAGACAGGGGAGGGAGGAAACATTCCCTTTGGGCTGCTGGGAAGAGGGGCCAGTGATGGGAGAAATGTCCTCGGGCACTCATGGACAGGGGGAAGGGCGCAGTTCCCTCCACATGTTCCAGCATGTGTGTCATAAGGTCACCAACACAGGCACAGGGGACAAAGTACCAGAATGGAACCAGGAAGACCTGAGTGAGTCCCACCCTTGACACATAGTGAATCGGTCCAGGCTGTTAAATAATAAGAAGCCACAGTCACAGCAATCCTACCAAGCCCTTTGCAGAAAGCAGTATAAACTTGATTTAACCTCCACAGCAACTCTCTGAGGTCCATGTTAGAGCTCTTCTTAACCCTTTTTGCAGATAATGATATAGGTTTCCTGGGCCAGTCGCTTAACTTTTCAGAGCTCCAGAACTGTCCAAGATCCTATTTTACCAAGAGGATGCCTACCTCCATTGGTAAATGGAGTTTCCTCACCCGGAAGTCACCAAAGAAATCACAGGTCCAGTCCCTATTCCTGTACCCAGAGCTTGTCCTAGAGTAGGAATTTAAGTCAGGTTTAATGGAATTCATGTCACAAATAAGGAGACCGAATCCTGGGACAGTGAAGGAAAGGGATATTTTATACAAGGTCACACAGTGAATTAATTAACAGCAGAGCCAGAACAAAAACCCAGGTGTCTGACTCGGTTTTTCCCAAAGCTCCTCCTACCCCTATAATTTTTTTTTAAACCCTTAATTTCGGTGTTTTGTCTCATAGGTGGAAGAGTGGTAAGGGTGGGCAATAGGGGTCAAGTGACTTGCCCAGGGTCACACAGCTGGGAAGTGGCTGAGGCCGGGTTTGAGCCTAGGACCTCCTGTCTCTAGGCCTGACTCTCACTCCACTGAGCTACCCAGCTGCCCCCACCCCTATAATTTTTATAAACAAATTTGTGAAGTGAGTGAGTGACTGAAAACCAAGTGAAAACAAGAAAAGGGGGAAGAAAGGAGGAAGATTACACCATCCCCTGGTCCTTTACCTAGCACTCCAGGGCTATCTGGGAAGAGATCCCAACCAGATCTCCTCAGGCCAGAAGTCTCTGCATGAGGGTCTTGGGCCAGACCAGTGCCCCATCCAATTGAGGGAAGGCTTCCCTGCCCAGTCCCCTAGCATCCCCTTGATAAAGAGTCTCTCCTGCATGTAGCACATTTCCTTCTGGTATGAAATGTCTTCCAAGATGGCAGGGACCAGGGTTTGCTTGAGATGTTCTTCATTATAGGAAGATTAATGGGGCCACTGATCCCATTAATTTGTTATTGACCCTTCCCTTCAGAGAACAGGTCAAACTATCCAGCCATCCACTCCAGGCTATGTTGATTCCATGAACAGGTTCTATTTGCCTCTTGGAGAAATTTCCAGCCAGGAAACCTCCACTTGGCTGCAACCTCAGCCCTCTGCTTGCTCTGATTAGTCCAGTTTTACAGATGGAGCAGCCTGAGGCAAAGGATGATGAAAACCCTCTTGCCTGGGGCCTCCCATTGTCAGGCATAATGGGTACACTCAGGGTCAATTTTACCCAGTGCAGTAACTAGCAAATTTGGTGCCTGGGGCAAGTGACATTAAATGGTCCTTCAGATTAACCATGGGTGGAGAGACCCCAACAGTGGCCCTGCTGGGAAACCTCAGAACACCAACTCATCAAGGAGGGGGACACTGTGAGGCCACTTGGGGGGGGGGAGTAGCTGATGACCATGTCCAGAGAAGAGAAGAATGTGTCCAGGCCATCTGGCAGCTTCCAAGTCTGACTAATTATCCTTGCTAACTAATGTCTCTGTTGTTAAGGAAATGCAAATGTTGTCAAAATGTAAATGTAATATATTTTCAAATTATACAATCTCCCTTACTGTTCTTATTTTAAAGGTTTATGCCCTCGAAATGTTGGAGAGACGGAGCCCCTGTCATCTCTCCCCAGTTAGAGCTCTAGCCCAATCCATTCACAGAATAGGCAATTAACTATGTGATGAGATTTCATAGATTATAGGACCTACTAGAAAGTGCCTTAGAGATCATATAGAACAGTAATGGTGAACCTTTTAGAGATGGAGTGCCGGCCCCACTCCCACCCCACCCCCAGACTGAGTGCCATGCCTGCCCCACCAGAGACCGTGTGCTATGCCCCTTCTCCACACTGAGTGCTGGACACACCCCACCTCCCTCTTACCCCACACAGGGGAGGGATGAAGCACTCCCATTGGATTGCTGGGTGGGTGAAGTGAGAAATGTCCTCATGGAGTGTAAAGAGGGGAAGGGGAGTGGCCTGAGTGCTCCTCTCTCCTCTAGCTCTGCCTCCTGTGAGCTGCCCACCTTACCCCTGTAAGGATTAAAAATGATAAAGGCTGATATTATGAGGAAAATTAATGCTTTAATTACCATGGCCATGATGGGAAAAATATATACGACCACACCTGACTATTTCAAAAAATGCCACCAGTCCCCATCTCCTCCCATCTTCCTTCAGTAGCCAAAAAGAGGTCATCTCAAGGCCGACCTCCAAATTTAAGCTGCGCTATACGTTGGGGACATCACCATGTCCAAAACCAGAAACCCATTGGATCACGCTAAATATAGTTTCAAAGTCCCCCACATGTCCACAGGAAGTTTGTCAAATATTTTTAAATGGGACCCCCAGAATTCCAAATAACACACCCCATGTGTACTCCCACTGGGCTTCTGGGCAGAGAGGTGGGTGATGTGAAAAAATGTCATCAGGCATGATAGAGAGAGAGAGGGGAGCAGCTCCACCCGAGTCTCCCTGCCTTTCTAGTAATGGAACTGGGGGGGGGGGGGTCATGTGCCTACAGAAAGTGTCCTATGTGTCATCTTTGGCACTTATGCCATAGGCTCACCATCACTGCTATAGACCAACTCCTTCATTTTGTAGGTGAGACCCAGAGAAAGAAAAGTATTTCCCCAGGGTAACATAGTAATTTAATATCAGAACTGGGATGTGAGCCCAAGTCTTCCAACTGTGCTCATACCATTCCCCAACATTGTCTCCTTTAAGGAAACCACCTCCATTCCCAAATATCTCCCCAGCAATTCCTGCCATTCTTCACTTTGTTTCACTGCCTGAAAATCTTCCTTTGGAAATTCAGTCCTTTGGACTTGTTTCTTGAAAATGCAAATACCTCTTGGAGAGTCATACCTGCCTGTCACTGAACTGGCATATCAGATAAGTTTAAGGGAACAGGAATTTAATGGAGAGAGAAGGAAGAATAACTGAAGTCTGAAGTCTGACCAGGGAGGGAGACCTGGAGAAGAGCAGAGATAGGAGATTCTTGTTAGGATTCCAATGCATGGTGCAAAATCTTGGGTACCCTGGCCCTGAACCCCTCTCCTCCCCAACATATACTATATACACCCCTATCCTGCTTCATGTTCCTTTTCCAAAGGGGGAGTTTCCAAGCAGTTGTATTATCTGAAAGCAACTAAACTGAGTGAATTTGAATGTAGCCATAAACAAATTTCTCAATTCATTCAACCAGCATTTATTCAGTAGTTATTATATGCCAGACCCTGGTAGATGCTAGGGCTACTGAGACAAAAATAGACTCTTCCCTGCCCTCAGAAAGCTTACATTCTATAGGCATTAGTTGAGGGAGCAAGGGTGGAGAGGGACATAAAAGTAAATACAAAGAAATTTCAAGGGACACTAGTAACTAGGGCTAATGAGAGCTAAGCTAAAAAGACTTAAAGAGTCTCAGTCTCCTCATCTCTAAAATGGATGTAATAATAGCATTGTTCTAAGGATCAAATGAGAGCATATGTGTAAAGTGCTCAGCAAACTTTATATATTAATGCTAGCCATTCTGTGAGATGGAGGTAAAGAGTGCATCACGGACAGACAGCTAGACTGTGAGCCAGCCTACGGGAGCTCATGAGTTGAAATCTGACCTCAGACTCTTTCTAGCTGTATGACTCTGGGCAAGTCATTTAATCCCCGTTGCCTAGCTCTTACTGCTCTTCTGCCTTGATGCCAATGCACAATATGGATTCTAAGATGGAAGGTAAGGGTTTTTAAGAGGTAGATAGACAACCGAGGCAGAGACAAAGAGACAGAGAGAGACAAAGAGACAGAGAGAAAGAGAGATATCTAATGAATGCAAGATGAACCATGAACAGGGGCTTCACACCACACAAAGAGCCCAGTGTCTTCCCTTCTTCCCTCTCCCTCTCCTTTCCAGTGAGCCCTAGCATCCTCACAGGCAGCCAGGTCTAATTCACAGAAGAGGAAAACAACCTTTTTTCTTTCTCCCTTCTACACTGGAAATCCTTAAAAGTCCCAAGAATAGATTTATAGGAATATTTTAACCTTTTCTTTGATCCTTGAAATGTCATTGTTCTGAGGGCTGCCTGGCTAAATCTGACCTTTCCCAGAAACCTTAGGATGGAACTCACTGCCTGAGAGGATGTTATCTCTGAGTTCTCTCCCTCAGGGTGTCTGGATTTGGAGAAAGGGCCTGGAGGAGGGGGAGCAACAGGAAGGAGAGCTCCTTCAGCCATTTCCACCCCCACACTCCTTAAATTAAAGCCAAAGAAGCCAGCTTGAGTCCTGGGATGTCATAATAATGGTGATACTCATTCATTTCTCTCACAATTTTCCATTTTCAAAACTGTTGGGATCCAGAGGGAGAGAGGCAAAGAATTTCTATTGCCATTTCATAGATGGGGAAACTGAGATTCAAGGTGACATGACTTGCCCAAGATCACACTAGTAGCCAAGAGTAGACCTGGGTCTTCTGACACCATGTACAGGGCTCTTCTTACTTTACTGGGTGTTTGAGTCAGGTGACGGGGCACTAACAAGCTGGGTGACCCTAGGCTGTGTTCTCCTCAGCTGGGTAATGGGGGTGATGCTTGTCACACTTGTGGCAGTGGCTTGGTTGTGAAGATCTAAGAGAATGAACGTGAAGGATTCTAGAAAGCCTAAAAATCTTTAAAAAAAAAAAAAAAAAAAAAAAAAAAAAACAACAGAAGAATCTACCCAATGTCTTGGGCAGATGCTCCAGCAGGGATTGACAGAAGGACACAGACAGCGCCTGAACAATAACTCCAGTTCTTTTGCTTAACCGATTGTTTAGGGTTTTTTTTTTTCTTTTGGGTTATAACTGATCAATCAAACAAATCTTTCTTAAGTGCCCACTCTGTGTTCCGGGAGGCTTCCCTATTTAGGGAAGAGATTGGAAAGAGGAGGTTTAGAGGAATGAATGTGACAGAAAAACAAAAGGCAGCCCTAAAACATTTTTTTTAAAAAAAAAAACAAAAGAGTTGGGGGCAGCTGGGTAGCTCAGTGGAGTGAGAGCCAGGCCTAGAGACGGGAGGTCCTGGGTTCAAACCCGGCCTCAGCCACTTCCCAGCTGTGTGACCCTGGGCAAGTCACTTGACCCCCATTGCCCACCCTTACCAATCTTCCACCTATGAGACAATACACCAAAGTACAAGGGTTAAAAAAAAAAAAAAGAGTTGCCAGAGAAGAGGGCATGGAAGAGCCAAGGCCCCTTGACAGTGAGAGGGAATTCAGGCCATAGAAGTATCCATATATCCGCCTCAGTCAGTTGAACTGAATTCATGTTGTCATCAGCATAAACTTCTCTCCTCCAACCCAGCAGGACGAGCATCTCCTCCTGTGCCTCACTGTGTCGTTACCACTTTATTTGAGCAGCACAGATGGGTCTACATTCAGTTCCCTAAAAAAGGCTAGACTGTGCCGGCCCAGTGTAATAGCACCTCGTGGGTCTGACGTTGGTGGGGAATGAGCTGTTCCATGGGCTCCCAGCCCCTCGCTAGCTGGGCAGCTTCTCTGGGTGCAGAGAGACCCTCCCCCTCTCGGCCTCGGGTTCCTCATCTTAAAAAATGAGGGGATTGAGCTAGGTAGATCTCTGAGATCTTCTCTGGTTCTAGGTCTGTGACCCTATGGTGTCAGGCTAAAAGGGGCCAATGTGCTCATTTTCTAGATGAGAAAACCATAGGTCAGAGAGGTTTCTTCATTACCCAAAGTCAGAGGGATACAGTTCAAGAGTGATGGCTTTGGGGGCAGCTGGGTAGCTCGGTGGATTGAAAGTCAGGCCTAGAGACGGGAGGTCCTGGGTTCAAATCTGGCCTCAGACACTTCCCAGCTGGGTGACCCTGGGCAAGTCACTTGACCCCCATTGCCCACCCTTACCACTCTTCCACCTAGGAGCCAATACACAGACGTTAAGGGTTTAAAAACAAAACAAAAAAAAAAGAGTGATGGCTTTGGAGTCATGGGACCTTAGTTCAAATCCCAGCTCTGCCATTTGCTGCATGGATAGCACTGGGCAGATTGTTTCTTTATTTAAAAAAAAATTATGAGGTCAGGATGGCTAATCTCTGAATTCCCTTCCAATTCTATGACCACAAAGGGAGCAAGTAGCACTGTCAGAATTTGAACCCTGGTCCCTGGGCTTCTGATTGGCCAAAGTCAAGTCAACAAATATAAGAAGAATTTTCTAGATTGAAGCTTACCTCTTCAGGAATCAAAATTCTATGCTTAGAGAAGCATAACTATATAAAAAGTTATATGCTACATTATTATCTTACATCATAATATAGGAATCATAGTATATATTGTTATATTTTATATAATATCATTTCATTATATTTGTTATATCACATTATATTATATATCATATCATCATATTATATCTTATATGGTAGGACAGAATAGAATAAGGAACATATAGAGCTGAACTCGGGGGGCCTCAAAGCCCTGGATTCAAGTCCTGCCTTTAACCCATACTGGCCCTGAACAAGTCATTTTACTCTCAGGGCCCCAGACAATTCTCTGAGTCTCTGTCTAAGACCAACTGTGATTCTTCATTTGTAGAGGGAGTTCCTCACCAGAAGCATCCTGGAATGCTGAGATACATATAAAAGTTTAAGATAATTTCATATGTATTAATTTCATTTGTTACCATATATTGGGTCCAGTATATGTATGTGTGGGATGGGACTTATGATTTCATCAGTATATACACACATACATATACATATGTATGTGCATGTGTATACACATATACACATATATATCTCTATACTATTTTGTTTTATTTTTAAACCATTACCTTATATCTTGGACTCAGTACTGGGTATTGGTTCCAAGGCAGAAAAGAGCTATAAGTGACTTGCCCAGGGTGACACAACTAGGAAGTATTTGAAGCTAGATTTGAACCTAGGACCTCCCATCTCTGGGCCTGGCTCTCAGTCCACTGAGCTACCCAGCTTCCCCCACTCTATATAATTTTTTTTTTTAATTTTAAACCCTTAACTTCTGTGTATTGACTTATAGGTGGAAGATTGGTAAGGGTAGGCAATGGGGGTCAAGTGACTTGCCCAGGGTCACACAGCTGGGAAGTGTCTGAGGCCGGATTTGAACCTAGGACCTCCTGTCTCTAGGCCTGACTCTCACTCCACTGAGCTACCCAGCTGCCCCCCACTCTATATAATTTTAAATGGAAATTGTTGGGAAGTCTATTCCACACTTTCCTGACTTTTTAGAGAGTTGCTATTAAACATTATTTAACCCCTGTTTTAATGGTTCAGAGAGATCCATGGGAGTTCTTCTTACTCTGCTGGGCTAAATATAAAGGGGGGATCTCTGGGGTTCATCAAGTATTCATATGACAGTTGGAACTTAAGCTTAATGGCCCCTCTACCCTACCCTACCAAACTATACTATATAAGATATAATGTGATGATATGATATATAACATAATGTGATACGATAGCTAACATAATGTAACATAACAAATAGGATATGACAAAATGACTCTTTGCTTCAATCATCCTCCCTCCACAATTACCCATAGCTTCTCCTCAGGTCAGCTTCTAATTCCTAGCAATGGAGGCATTCTTTATCCTATGGATGAGCCCAGCTTCTGGCTAGATTTCTCCTAGACCTCTCTATAGCATAGGAATGGAGTCGTGGCCTAGATTTTCCAGCCCAATCCTGATTTCTAGAAGAGAAAAAGAGGGTTTTACAAATGGAGGAGCCTTTGCTGAATCACTGGTCCTGGCCCGTTGCTGTGAATCAGAGATTCATAGATGTTGAGATGCCGGAGATATTTGAGGTCAGAGATGTAGCCCAATCCCCTATTTATGCAGTTGGCAAAATTGAGTTCCAGAGAAGTCATAGAATTTGCCAAATATTATACCAGAAATGCTAGACTCGAACTCTGGGCATCCACTGTGGTTGTGTGAATACTCCTAGCAGACCACAGCCAGAGAACACTATCCCACATCTCCCTATGCATATACTCTCTGTGTGTGTCTCTGTCTCTGCCTCTGTCTCTATCTCTCTGTGTGTGTCTCTCTGTCTTTGTCTGTCTCTGTCTCTGACTCTGTCTTTGTCTCTGTCTCTGCCTCTGTCTCTGTCTCTGACTCTGTCTTTGTCTGTCTCTGTCTCTGCCTCTGTCTCTGTCTCTCTCTCTGTCTCTCTCTCTGTCTCTCTCTCTGTCTCTCTCTCTG
>NC_058135.1:270294082-270305590 GCF_016433145.1 Gracilinanus agilis
CAATGTTCTCTCTCTCTCTCTCTCTCTCTCTCTCTCTCTCTCTCTCTCTCTCTCTCTCTCTCTCTCTCTCTCTCTCTCTCTTTCTCTCTCTGTCTCTGTCTCTCTCTCCCGGACTGTTGTGACAGGATATTTCAAGAACAAAGGCTTGGCAGGTTCAAAGATGAGAGAGCAATCGAGGAGCCGTGCGAGGCGATTCCTTCAACCCCGGCACGTCCTTTTCCCTCCTCCTCCTCCTCTCTCCCGTCACGCTCCTCCCTTTTTGCAGAGGGTCCCCCCCTCTTCCCCGCCCTCCATTTGAAGCCTCGTTTGCCACTTTGGCTGGAGTCCCTCCAGACCCTGCTCTGTTCCCGGCTCTTATTTCTTCCTCGCGTGGGCCTGGCCTTCTCCACGTCGCGGTTTCCATTCTCGCGGCCCCCTTCGTTAGCTGAGGAAGTCCCGCTAGCTCCACCCGGATGGCTCCCCGCTTAGGCGCGCTCGCCCGGAGCTCTCCCAGGTGCCGAGGCTCGCCGCCTCGGCTCCCATATTGGCCGCCGCGTCCCTGCCAGAGCGACAGAACGTGTTTGTTTTTCCTGCCTGGGCTTTTGGAGATGTTTCTCCTAAGTGGGGCAGCTCTAACAATCCGTTCCACTGCTTTACTCCTGTTAGCAAATAGCACAGCGTCTGCTCTGTTGGCCAGGATCTGGCGGAGCGCGGCGACGGCTGCAGCCTTGGACATCTTGTTGCTTTTATTTTTCTAAAATATCCTTCAGTGGGCACGCCGAGTCCTCTCCGGCTCAGTGTCCCGTTTCAGCCCACGCTGGAGGGCAAACGAGCGGGGTGTTCTGGTGCCCACGCGCCTTGAAGGAGACCCAGCAATGGGACGGTGGAAAGGAGGGCGGATCGCAAATCACAGAACCTGGGTTCGAATCTTGCTTTGGACCCTCACTACCCATGGCAAGTCACGGCACCCCTCTGAGGCTTAGTTTCCCGTTCTGTAAAATGAGGGTATTGATCCCGATTGCCTTTAAGACTCCTTTGAGCTCTTCATCCCGTGACCCCCGAATTCTATAATCCTGTGACTAGGATTCAAGAGGCTTGTGTTCTAGTCTCAGCCCTACCCTGAGGAGTGGTGCGATCTGGGCCAAGACCTCAGCCTCTTCCTATTGCAAATTAGAACAGTAGATTAGATGCCCTGAAAGGTGCCATCCAGCTCCAGTATTCCCCCATGAGACTATGTGCTCCCTGACAGCAGAGACAGCTTTCCAACTTGCATTGAATCCTTGGCATAGAGTAAGCAGTTAAGAGGCTCTGATTCATCCTCAGTTTACTGATTGATATTTCATGTTCTAAGATCCCTCCCAGGTCTGACATGGTATGTTCTAAGGGCCTTGCCAGCTCTGATATTCTGTGTTCTAAAGTCGCTCTCAGCTCCTACATTCTCTGTTCTAAGGTCCCTTCCAGGCCTGGCATTCTCTGTTCTAAGGTTCCTGCCAGCTCTGACATTCTCCTTTCTAAAGTCCCTCCCAGCTCCTACATTCTATGTTCTAAGGTCCCTCACAGTCTTGACATTCTGTGTTCTAAGGTCCCACTCAGTTCTGACATTCTCTCTTCTAAGGTCCCTCCCAGTTCTGACATTCTGTGTCCTAGAGTCCCTCCTGGCTCTTACATTCTCTTCTAAAGTCCTGCCTAGCTCCTACATTCTGTGTTCTAGGGTCTCTCCTGGCTCTCACATTCTGTGTTCTAAGATCCTTCCTAGCTCAGACACTCTGTGTTCTAAGGTCCTTCCTAGCTCAGACATTCTGTGTTCTAAGGTCCCTCCCAGTTCCAACAGTCTGTGTTCTAGGGTCCCTCCTGGCTCTCACATTCTCTTCTAAAGTCCTGCCTAGTTCCTACATTCTGTGTTCTAGGGTCTCTCCTGGCTCTCACATTCTGTGTTCTAAGGTCCTTCCTAGCTCAAACATTGTGTGTTCTAAGATCCCTCCCAGTTCCAACAATCTGTGTTCTAGGGTCCCTCCTGGTTCTCACATTCTCTTCTAAAGTCCTGCCTAGCTCCTACATTCTGTGTTCTAGGGTCTCTCTTGGCTCTCACATTCTGTGTTCTAAGGTCCTTCCTAGCTCCTACATTCTGTGTTCTAAGGTCCCTTTCAGTCCTGACATTCTATGTTCTAAGGTTCCTGCCAACCCCTACATCCTCTTTTCTAAGGCCCCTCCCAGTGCCAGCACTCTGTGTTCTAGGAATGTATGACTGGGCCCTTTTGACTGGAATCCATTCTGTTTCCAAGGCGAGGTATCCGGTATCTGTGATTTTTTTCCCCTTCATAGATTCTTTGGATGACTCTACTGAGGGGTTTAAGCAGGTCAATATGTCCCACTGCAGTATAATCAGAGTCATTATTATTGCATTAGGCTCTGGACTGAAATGGGGCCTGGAAAGAGAATCCTCAAGGTTGAAATTGCTGAAGTTCATTTTTTGGGCGACAGCCAACTTTCCCCTTTGGAAATCTTCTTCCCCTTCAGGGCCCCGTTTCCCCAGGACCCCCACCCCCAACCTATGCACTCATTTCCTGCCTGGTTCTCTTGTCCAGGAGGAAAGCATCTCAGAACGTGCAGCTCTAAAGCTGAGAAGAACCTTGCTTACATGCTAGAATATCAGCTCCAGAAAGCACTTGAAAACACAGCATGGAATGTCAGAACACAAGAGAGACCTTAACGGGAAATTAAAGCTGGAAGGGGCCTTAAGGCACAGAACACAGAGCATTCAAGCTGGAAGGGGTCTTCAAACAGAATATCAGAGCTGGAAGGGATCTAAACATCAGAGAGAGCTAAGTAATTCACTAAGTTCAGTTCACTCGGCTAGTTAGAGAGAGCTCAGTTCCTCGTGGATTCCAAACCGGAAGAGGAGAAGGTTTTGAAGTCCGGGGATCTAGGTCCTCAGACCCTGGTTCCGTCCCTTACTCCTTCTGGGACCATCTGGGACCTTCTGAGCCTCGGTAAAATGAGGCTGTTGAACTAGACGACCACTAAGCTCAGGCTAAGGGAGCCATCTCTCCAGGGGCCCCAAGACCCTTAAAATTCAGATATAAGGCAGTGTTCTTCAATAGTGAATCACTGATTGATGGATTAAGCTTGTGGCTTCCTCCTCTGGTCCTATGATCCCTTTGACCTCCCCTCATGTTACATAAGAGGAAAGGAGGCCCAAAGAAAAGTGACTTGTCCAAGGACACCCAGCCAACTAAGCAAGACTTTCAGCCTGACTTCAGTGCTCCATCTTCTACTGATTCATTCATAATAGGGTATTCCTAAAATGTTGGCAGGGGAGGGGGAAGGGGCAGAGGCAGAGTTTATATTATTAAAGAGGCCCACTAGGAAAGTCAAGACCTAACCCAAAGGGACAAATAATGAAAGCTGGCATTTCAGGCAAGCATCAAAGACAGATCTCCAAAGGGAGGGAGATTTGGGGAGCCGGGGACGAGTCCTACATGAGAGCAGGACTCTCCTAGTGGGGAGAGGGGGCACAGGCTACTTCCTAGGAGAACCAGGAATCAATCCCTCTCCCTCTACAATGGCTATTTAGAAAGCACTTTCTGACTGTAGTTAGTCCTCCCGACAAGGGCTGGATTTATAGAACCTGCTTCCATTGCAAGAGAGATTCCTGATAGAGGGACCAGACTGCAAGTGACTGAGGGAAAGACAGTATCTCCTTCTCAAGAGAGCTACCAGAATGAAACAGATTAGAAGTATTATTGTTATTGTTATTATTATATTTTCTGTAGTACTTTTTTCACAACAGCCATATATGGTGAACAGTGTAAGTATAATTATACCCATGTTACAGATGAGGAAACTTGAGTCTCAAAGAGGGGAAGAGAATTGCTTAATGAATATTGGAAAGCTGATATTTCTACAGTATCCTAAGGTTTATAAATCACTTGAAGGATATTGTCTCAATTGAATTTCACCACAGCCCTGTGAGGTGGATATTATTATTAACCCCATTTTATAGAGAAGAAAACTGAGTCTTAGAAGAGAAAATGGTCATATAGCTCGTTAAGTCTAAGAGGCAGGATTTAAACTAAGGCTTCCCTTATTCCAGGTCTCCCTCTCTATCCATTACTCCCCATTTCCCTCCTGTTTATACATCTAGCAAGAGTATGGCAATAACGATAATAATAATTCCGATTGGCTTGGCACTTTACATACATTGTCTCATTTGCTCCTCACAACTCTTTGAGACAGGTGCTATTATTATTCTCATTTTACAGGTGAGGAACTCTGAGGATAAGCGACTTGCAGAGGGTCACACAGCTAGTCATTATCTAAGGCAGACCTTGAACTCCAAGCCCGGTACGGTGGCCACTAGCCTGCACTGCCTGTCTTGGAACAGGAATACTTCCTGCCCAAAGTTGGCTGATGGGGCTACCCTTCCTCCTATGGCTCCAAGGGACAGTAGTCCAGGCCAGCTGGAGTTAATGGAGGAATCTAAGGGGGAGATGGCCCCAGGGCTTGCTGGATTGTTGAGCCCAGGCTAGCACCCAGGGGAGTTCCATCCTGAGCCATTGATTGACAGGTTAATAGTTGCAGAGGGAAGAGCAATGAAGGAAGAAAGAATCAGGAGAGCTCTGACCCTGATGGTCTGGGTGACCCTGGGCCCTCTCAAAGTCTCAGTTTGCTCATCTGCCAAATGGGGAGAACTATGTGTGCCTCTCTGTCCCTTTTATTACTCTCTAGAATCCATTCAACCAGAGCCAGATAAATGTGCGCACATGTAAACGTCTAGATAAAGGGGAGACGGGAAGGGAATGAGCATCTATTGATGTCATTATTATTTATTTATAGCATATACTACATTACATGCCAGGCAGAGTGCTAAGTGCTTTACAAATATTGGGTCCTCACAACAGGTAGATGGAAGGTAGATGCTAGTACTAACATCCCTCCTTTACAGATAAGGAAACTGAGGCAGATAGGAGTTAAGTGATTTGCCCAAGGTCACATAGCCAGTATGTATTAAGGCTGGATTTGAACTCAGGCCTGCCTGACTCCAGGTCCAGTGCTCTGTGCACTATGGGGCCACCTCCATGCCTCTAATTAGGCACCGTCCCTACCCTCACAGAACTAACGGTCTAGTAGGGATTGGCACATACCCAAGGGACTGTAATAGATAATCTCACATGATGAGGTCCTTGGAGAGGCACAGAGAAATCAAAAGGAGATAAATGGGTAAGGGCAAAGGAATCCACCTTTAAGGCTGATGATACAGATAAATCAGAGAGGTTCCATGATTTATAAATACTTCCCAGCTGCTACGAGCAGTTGGTGATGCCGTTGTGCTCATAGAGAGCTGGACCTGGAGTCAGGAAGACTCATCTCTGTGAGTTCAAATCCAGACGTAGATACTTACTGGCTGGGTAACCCTGGCCAAGTCATTTAACCCTATTTCCTCATCTGTAAAATGAGCTGGAGAAGGAAATGTCAAGCCATCCCAGTATTTTAGCTATGTGACCCTGGCCAAGTCACTTAACCCTATTTGCCTCAGTTTCCTCATGTGTAAAATGAGCTGGAGAAGGAAATGACAAACCATGCCAATATTTCTGCCAAAAAAACTCCAAATGAGTCGAGACATGGCTGAAAAAAATGACTGAACTGACCTACACTGGCCAAATTGTAGTTTCTCCAACATGATGTTCCATTTCCCAACTCCTTGCCTTTGTACTAGCTGTCCCCCTACTCCTCATACCTGGAATCCTCTGTTTCCTCACCTCTTACCACCTCACGCCTTACCAGGAGGCCTGGTTTCCTTCTCAGCTAGACTCAGGTCCCACCTTCTTCAGGGGGCCTTTCCTCATCCCCCGTGAGGTCAATGCCTTTCTTCCCCATTACTTTCTGCCTCTGCTGTGTGTATTTCCCAGGTATATAGTTCATCACATGCTATCTTCCCCTTCAGAATGTCAGTTCCCTGAAGGTGGGCTTCTCCTCTTACAGGTGGGAAAACCAAGGCTCTCAGAGAGGGGAAGTAACTCATCTGGGTTGGCCAGTTAGTGGATGACTCCAGATTCCTCTCTCTCTGCTTTCCTAGCTGGGTGCCATGTTTCTGGCCCCAACCCAGTAGCTTGACCCATTTCCCCATTGTTTCTTGTTTGACAACTTGATTTCTGGGTTCCTGACCTGCCCTTGTGTTCCTCCCCCAAATCATTCAGCCATGGAGTTCAGAGAGAAGAAAGAGTCTTAGCTCCTTTCTCTTCCACTCCCAGCTCAGGGATCCTGTGATTTTCCTTGGCTGGTGACAAGGAGGCTGTACTTAAGAGTGAGAATACTAGATTGGTAGGAAGAGGGGCAGGGTGGGAGTTCTGGCTCAGCTCCTTATTTTCACTCATTTTTCAGTTGTAATTCTTTTCAACCCCATTGGGCTTTTCTTGGCAAAGATCCCGGACCGGTTTGCCATTTCCTTCTCTAGTTCATGTTCTGACCATGGACCCTTTCTTTTCTCTAAATTAAAGTTTTGACTCTCAAAAAAAAAAAATGAGGATGAGGAAACAGACAAACTGGATTAAGTGACTTGCCCAGGGTCACACAGCCAGGAAATATCTGAAACTGGATTTGAACTCAGTATTTCCTGACTCCAAGCCTGGCATTCTATCCACTATGCCACTTTTCTGCCACTTATTATTGGCTAAGTAATTTAGCCTCTCTAATCCTCAGCTCCCTCCTCTGCAAAATAAGGAAAGGATCTCTGGGGTCCCTTCCAACTCTCAATCTTACCATCCTAGGCTGAAGAGGGAAGTGGGCTTAATTCAGGAATGTCCGGTCGTTCAGATTGTTAGGAGGCCTCTGCTCGGGGCAGGGGGTCAGCCCCACAGCAGTGCCCTCCTTTGTGTGGATGGTGTCGTTCTCAGTATAGGGCATCCAGCCAGGAAAGCACTCAGATAGGACTCTGATGGATCTCTGGATAAGATGCAGGTGGCTTCTTAACACTGACAACAGAATCTGTCAGAAAGACTTGTTACCAGGAGGCCAGCCAGTTGTGATTCATTGTGTCTGGTCACCGGCTTGGTCTGCCTGTGTTTGGATGCCCCTGTACTGGGCAAGGGGGGGCGGGAATTCCTGGGGCAAAGCTCAGGGTTTGGGCTGTACTGCCAGCTGCCTGAAGTCTCCAAGCACAAAGGTTTGATGAGTGCTGATTGTCCCAAAGCCATTAATGCGTGTATCCCTGATGAACTTTCTGACCCTCTTCCCTCTTCTCAAAGATCTACCTTTTCAGGAGATGTTTTGAAGGTAACGGGACTCTCATAGAAGTGTCTGGAGCCCAGTAGGAGTCTGGGGAAAATGTATGCAGTAAAGGACATCTCTCTTTTTCTTCCCCATCCACTCCTCCAAGCCATGTTTATTGAAAAGAGAAAGAAAAGCTACTCATTACTCCAGATCTTCAGTCTCTCTGTCCCCAGGAGGCTGGGACCACTGGGATGCCAGGCAAAGGGATGGGACTCTCGGGGAGGGAACCAGCTTCCCTGAAAGGGCAACACTGACCTCAGACCACCAGTCTCTGCCCCCAGGAGGCTGGGTCCACTGGGATGCCAGGCAAAGGGATGGGACTCTCAGGGAGGGAACCAGCTTCCCTGAAAGGGCAACACTGACCTCAGACCACCAGTCTCTGTCCCCAGGAGGGTGGACTATTGGGATGCCAGGCAAAGGGACACAACTTCCAGGGAACCAGCTTCCATAGAAGGAGGATGTTGTAGATGACGTTCTTAGGGATGGGGAAGAACTTTTCACTGCACGCTGATTAGTAGTACAGCATGCAGGGAAATAGAGTCATGACTTTATTTTTGAAGACTGACCAAATGACCCTAAAGGGAGAAAGATTCTTGACATGCCTCAAGGCACCTGCTAGGTGGGGCACGGCCAAGAAGGAGCAGAGTAAAGAGAGAGCTGCTAGGGAGCTTAACTGCAGTCGCCACCAGGAAAAAGAATTGCATCCTGAGACATTCCCAGGCTCTGTCTGGGCAGGATGCCATTCTAGGGCAGGGCCAGGCTGGGCAGGAGCTCACCTGGAGTGTGCCGGCTATTCCAGAAAGCTCCTGGGGTGTCTTTTTCTAATTAATTATTCTTGCTAACTAGATGTGAAGCTTAGTTGTTTCTGTATTTCTAAAAGATTACAGGGGCTGCCAGCACCCTTTCAATGTTGGCACCCCTAAAATTATTGGTAAACAAAACCCCCAAAACTCTACCTGGCTATTTGATTACCCTGCACTGCCAGTGATTACCTATATAAACCTCCTCTGCAGGCCTCAGTTTCCTCTTCTAGAGGAGCCACATGTCAAAGCCCTAACTAGGGGGCACTTAGGTTGCTCAGTGGATTGAGAACCAGACCTAGAGACGGGAGGTTCTGGGTTCAAATCTTATCTCAGACACTTCCTCGCTGGATGATCCTGGGCAAGTTATTTACCCCCTGTTTCCTAGTTCTTCTCACTCTTCTGCCTTGGCACCAATACACAATATTGATTCTAAGATGGAATTTTTTTAATGACATTGTGAGGAAATCATTTATTTAGAGATGAAATTGGTCTAAATTTGAATTGGTGCCATTTGAGAATTGACTGAAAGAACTGGGGATATTTACTTGGAGAAGAGAAGATTCAGGGGGACCCAAAAGCTATCTTTGACTGGTTGAAGGGGTGTCATGTAGGAGAGGTATGAGAGACCTGTTCTAAGCCCGGGGGCAGATCTAGGAGAAGGTGAACCAGTGGCACCTTTAGCCTTGGTGACAGTCAGAGCTGTCCAGAATTCAGAGATGGTGTAGAGGGGGACCCTATTCAGGGACAGGTTCAATTCAGCAAGCATTTATTGGTTGCCTATCATGTACCAGGCACTAGAGATACAAAGACAAAAATGTAGTAAGCCTTGTCCTCAAGGAGCCTGCATTCTTCTGGGGACATGGGGTTGATGGGAATGACAGGTACATTTATAATAAATCCATTCAAGGTAATTTCAGGTTGACCTATATTGGCTTCCAAGGTCCCTTCCAAATCTAGGATACTGGGGTTCCCCATCCTTCTAGAACAGGCCAGATTTCCACATAAGGCCCCACCATCCTCTTCGGGTGTATGTGGCTGGGGTCATCTTTGGATAGACTGCCCTAAGTGGGATGGGTTGGGAGAGGGGGAGAAGAGAAGGCCCTGGAGTTGTGGCTACATTCTTCCTGGACATCCTCGTTCCAAACCCTGAAGTCCAGAGCAGACAAAGTCTTGGCTGTGAAGGAGTCCCTGGGCAGGTATTGACAGAAGACCCAAGAGAACTGAGAAAGATCCTTTGGCTCCCACGGCTGCTGATGACAAACATCGAGGACCTGGTGGACGAGCAGGCCAGTGCTCCACGGATAACCTCCTCCCCAACCCACAGGGGTGCCCTGGACCTTTGTAAACAGGGCAGCCCAGCGGGTGAGAAGGATGTCTGATCCACAATCCTCACCACCTCGGGCCTCTACCTCAACAGTCCCCAAGCAGAGCCAAGGATGAGAAGGCCACCCCTTTTTGACAGGCTGAAAAGGGAAGGAAGGAACCTCATCCACCGAAATGAAGAACAGACATGCCTGTCTGCAGTGAAGAATGACCCAACCAGCTCACTCCAAGATCTGCCACATTTTTTTTTCAATCCAAACCTGAAATTCCATCCATATAGATGTGACAAGTCGCTCTGCTCATACGGACCAGGAATTCCTCTGTTATTTACAACCTTAGAGTTACTTAAAGGTTAAATGACTCAAGCCAAAGTCACACAGCCAGTATGTGTCCTAGCCGAGACTGGAATTCAGGTCTTCTGCCTTTGCATGCTCTTTCTGTTGTACGAAAGGCCTCTTCTATGGAAGCCCCAGCTTCAGATAGTTGGAAAAGAGGAAGTGTCACTATGACAATTCCCTAACCAAGGGTAGGACTGGATGATTAGCAACCTGGGTCCTGCACAGGGGTGTTCCTGAACTTTAAAGGAGAAATGCATAAAAAAAAATCTCTCTCTCTCTCTCTCTCTCTCTCTCTCTCTCTCTCTCTCTCTTTCTCTCTCTCTGTCTCTCTCTGTCTCTGTCTCTGTCTCTGTCTCTCTCTGTCTCTCTCCCCTCTGTCTCTCTGTCTCTATCACTTTCTCTTTCTTCTCTCTCTGACTTTTCTGCCTTTTTCTGTCTTCTCTCTCTCTCTCTCTCTCTCTCTCTCTCTCTCTCTCTCTCTGTCTCTCTCTCTCTCTCTGTCTCTCTCTCTCTCTCTCCTCTGTCTCTCTGTCTCTATCACTTTCTCTGTCTTTTCTCTCTCTGACTTTTCTGCCTTTTTCTGTCCTCTCTCTCTCTCTCTCCTCTATCTCTCGTAGTGAAAAGAACTGAATGTTTTGTCAAAAGACATGGGTTCAAATCCAAGCACTGCCACTGATTACCTGTATTACCTGGAAATATATCCTCCCCTCTCTGGGCCCAGAGGAAAAGAGGGGTTTGGAGCAGACATCTCAAAGGCCCCTTTTGGCCCTAAGTCCTGTGTTCCTGTCAAAGTCCCAAATAGCAATGTTTTCACCTCGGGCTGGCTGGTGAGGAGCCCCAAGCAGGGGCCAGGCGTTATACCAACCAGCTTAAGTGACTGATGGTTCCTCTTCATTGTTAGTGCTTTCTTTCCCTTCTCAAATGATTCCAGATGTGATCATGAATGTAATTCTCTTGGCAGTGTTCTGTGGCAAATGGGCTCTGAGCTGACTCTCTGGGGCAAACTGCTACATGGGGGTCTAGGGATGCCCTAAGGGGTTGGGGTGTCTCTTCTCTAGTGCTGTCAGCTCTAGCCCCCATTCTGCTTTGGTTTCCCTTCTACCCTAAGCTTCCAGGAATTAACACCCCAGTTTTATTTAACCAGTCAACATCAATTAGCTCCTACAAAGGGATATTTACTTTGAAGTTATAGCAGGAACAAAACTACAGCCATTTTTCTCCAGCACCTCGGTGGCACATTCTCCCCTCTCCCACCTTGGTCTCTGAGGAAAGAAGGCTCAGCCAGCACAGTTTCTACATAACCATGATCCCTCCAAGCTTACTTCTGCTATAACATAACTGCCAGAAGATTCCTAAGCTCGGATACTACTGGGCTTCAATTCCAAAGGTCACTCCTCAATTCTCAAGACATCAATACTAGTCTGGCTGCAAAACCCATCATAGACTCAACTCCCAGACTCCTAGAAGGCTCCCTCTCCTGACCTTTCAAAACTCAGAAGTTCATAGCCCGAAGAATAATCTCCTTCGCCTTAAATGATCAAATGCTGAGGCAGGCTAAGAATTGAGACCCCAGATCTAGAGGCTACATGTTGGCCTCAGTGGGGAGAGCCCAAGACCTCTCCCCCTTACAGCATTGTCTCTCACCAGATGCTGACAGCAAAGGATCAAACAAAGAGACAGAGAGACAGAGACAGAGAGATTAAGGGAGCGAAAGAGACAGAGACATGAGAGAGACACAGGAGAGAAGAGAGAGAGAGAGAGAGAGAGAGAGAGAGAGAGAGAGAGAGAGAGAGAGA
>NC_058135.1:270310315-270358590 GCF_016433145.1 Gracilinanus agilis
ATCTCCCTCTCTCTCTGCCTCTCTGTCTCCATTGTCTCTGTTTCTCTGTCTCTCTCTCTCTTCCTCCTCTTCTTTCCCTGTTTTTTTCTCTGTCTCCCCTCATCTGTTTTCCCATCTAGCCACTCCTCAATTTCTTTCGATGGCTCCTCACCCATCTCATGGCCAAAATATGTGGGTGTTCCCCAAGACTCTGCACTGGGTCTTCTATCTCTGTCTATCTGTCTTCCTCTCTCTCTCTCTCTCTCTCTCTCTCTCTCTCTCTCTCTCTCTCTCTCTCTCCATCTCTCTCTCTCCCTTTCCCCTCCCTTACTCCCTTCCTCCCTTTCTCCCACCCATCTTTCCTCCTCCTCCTGCTCCTCCTCTTTGTGCCCCCCCTGCCCCCTGCTACCTGCTGAACTTCCCCACTGGGCCCTTGTTCATGTTTCATCAGGATGAAGGGAACTAATGACATCTTGGAGAGGGGAAGGGCGGGAAAGGATGGGAAGAGAATAAGGAAATCAATTGGTCCCGTGTCATTACTAATCAAAGATGTAGAGGAAAAAGGACATCAGACAGTGCCCAAGTTTGGCATAATCTATGATGGAACCTGAGGCTGAAATCAAATCACCGCTGGGCAAAAGAAATCATTCCCTCTCTTTTCCCCCACCCCCAATCATGAAGATTCAATGGACTTTGATTTGATTTTTCTCTTTCTATTATTTACCACCTCTTCTTCAGGGCCTGAAAATAGCCTCCCTTTCACCACTTCCTCCCCCTAGACCGCCTCAGCCCCCTCCCTCAGACCCCCCTATCGGATCCCCACAAGCACACAATTACCTCCTTGCTTTTGTCTGGTTCCTTGTGGGTGACCCAGCATTATTCTTGGGCCTTTCTGCAGCTGTGGAGAAGCTGCTGATTCCTTATTATTTATTTGTAATGAAGCAGGGGATATTGTCTCCTCCCTGCAGGGTCTCCAGAGAGAGTTCTCTGTGCCCTGTCTCCCAGGGATGTGGAGGAGAGGTTCAAATGCTCATTTTGTCTCATCACGCTCCATGGACTGGAGGAGACAAGAATTCATGTCTCCATTTTCCAGATGGGAAAAATCATTCTGAATCTGTCACAGAATAAGAGATCCTTAAGAGATCTTTAGAACATAGACTATCAGCATCAGAAGGAGACTTGGGATTTATGTCAGAGCTAGAAGGAAGCTTGGACCATGGACACTTCTGAAACCTTCCCCTTAAAGCTAGTACTTTCCCTGCATTGATGGTCTCCAATGGATCCTCTCTGTGCCTTGTTTGGACATAGCTGTTCATATGTTGTCTCTTGCTAGATGGAGACCAGCTGGGTGGCTCAATGGATAGAGGGCCAAGTCTAGAGATGGGAAGTCCTGGGTTCCAATGTGGCCTCAGATAACTTCCTAGCTGTGTGAGCCTGGGCAAGTCACTTAACCCTCATTGTCTAGCCCTCAGTACTCTTCTGCCTTGGAACCCATACTTAGAATCAATTCTAAGGTAAGGGTTTTAAAAAAAAGAAAAGCCGAAAGGGATCATCGAACGTAGGACATAGAATATCAGACCTGATCCCAGCCCTCTCCTGATTTCCAGGCTTACATCTAGAGATTTTGAACTGTATGCCCTGTAGACATCCTGAGCTCCACATGTCCAAAGCTCAACTTACTGTCTTGCCCCTCTTCTTAACTTCCCTGATACTCGCAAGGCTACCACCATCCTCAGACTTGATTATCGCCTTGGACTCCTCCTTGTCTCTCAACTCCCCACCCCCAACCCGACAAATCCAGGTCTTGCCAAGGCCTGTCTCTTGCCCCTTTGGAATGGCTCTCCAGAACACCCCCTTCCCTTCTCTGGCACTGCCCCCACTCTGGTGTAAGTCTTCATCGTCTCCTGGACTATTAGGGGGTCTGCCTGGCTCAAGGCTCTCCATCCTCCGTTCAGCTGTAAAATGAATCCTTCCTCAATCAAAAGTCAGACACTGACACCCCCCTCCCCATTAAATCAATTCAATTCCAGTGGCTCTCCAAGGCCCCCAGGAGCAAATAGGAGATCCTCTGGTTAGCTTCTAAAGCCCTCCATAGCCTAAGACCTTCCAATCTTTCCAATCTTCTTTTTTTTTAACCCTCCATCTTAGAATCAATACTGTGTGCTGGTTCCAAGGCAGAGCACGGTAAGGGCTACACCATAGGGGTTAAGTGACTTACCCAGGGTCACCCAGCTAGGAAGTATCTAAGGTCAGAATGGACCTCCCATCTCTAGGCCTGGCTCTCAATCCACTGAGCCACCTGGCTGCCCCTCTCTTTCTGTTCTTTTGAGATCTTTCCCCCAAAGAATATGTTCTGTGATCCAGTACCATTGGCCTCCTTGCTGTCTCCCATGTCTTGAACTCTCTCCCTCCTGCTCTCCATCTCCTGAGCTCTCTGGCTTCCTTCCAGTCCCCTTCTGAAGTCTTCTGATGATTTGCTTAAAGCTAGTACTTTGTCTCTACTGATGATCCCCCATCCATCTTGTCTGTGTCTTGTTTGGACATGGTGATTTTCATGTTCTCTCTCACGTGGGACCGGGAGCTGCCTGGGAGCCAGAGATATCTCTTTGAATGTCCTGGTATCCCCAGAACTATGCATAATACCTGGCACATATTAGGTGCTTAATGAAAAAAACTGACTGAATGAATGGGTTCTGGGTTCTAATTCCACCTCTGCTATCATTCTCATGCCATGACCTTGGTTAATTATCTTCTTCTCTCTGGACCTCAGGTTCCTCATCCCTAGGATGAAGGGGATAAAATATATAGATTCTAAGATTACCTCTGAAACGTTCTAGGTTCTAGGGTTCCTCCCAGCTCTAACATTTCATATTCTGTATTACATCTGGGATATTTTATTATTTCTATTACCTGACAAGAAAAATGGTCCCTGAGAAGGAATATAAAGTGTGGTTCCCTCATAGGGATATTGGCATGTTTTAGGGCACAACAAAAGACTAAAATCCCTCAAGAAGCCAAAGGAATAGAGCTCTAATAGCAAAGCAGCAGGTGGTAAGTCTTTAATAATATAATAGCCAACGTGTATCTCCTTTGATCCACTATTATTACCTTCATTTCACAGATAAAAAGACTGGCTCTCAGGGATATTTAGTGACTTGCCCAGGATCACACAGTTGATAAGTGCCAAGAATAGTATTTGAACCCAGATCTCGCAGACCCCAAGATCAATCAACACT
Source organism: Gracilinanus agilis (assembly GCF_016433145.1). Classification (NCBI taxonomy): domain Eukaryota; kingdom Metazoa; phylum Chordata; class Mammalia; order Didelphimorphia; family Didelphidae; genus Gracilinanus; species Gracilinanus agilis. Next base: position 270,313,531 of record NC_058135.1, read on the forward strand.
GTCCATTATGCCATTTTACCTCATATAGAGTCTGCTCTGCTGATCGTTAAGGCCTTGCCTAGTCAACAAACTCATCTGAGATCGCCCAACAAGTGTGTGGCACCAGCGAGGGAGACAGCCCAAAGCTCTTCCTTCCTGGACCAGCATTCTGGCTGAGAACTAGGCATCTACTGCTATAGTCAAGGCTTGGGGAAAGGGAGGGAGGAGTTTGATTCCATGTGGGTCTGACGAGTTCTTGACTTGCTAGTACAATGCAAACTGATTTTTATAGTAAAATGAGCCTTTTTGTGCTTGAATGAAAAGCACACATATTCACAATCTGATTGTAGAGGGGGGAAATCAGGCTTTATTGTAGAAACAATGGTGCCAAACTGAAATTCCCAGAATTAAAATGGTAGGAGTGTTAAGTATGGATATGAATGCATTAAACAGATGGGTATTAATACATTTGATTCTTTCCCTTCCATTTTGGGCAGGGAGCTGTTTCAGTCTCTCCAACAGTTCTGCCTTCTAGTATTGTGAGGGAATCTGGAGAAAAACATGAGTGAGAGGTAGGAAGTCTGGACTAAATGATTTCTAGCTTCTCTTCTATCTCTGACTTCCAGGTTCTAAAAGTCCTTCAACGCTAACATTCTGTAGGCTATATTCTGAAAGTCCTTCAATATTCCTTGTTCTCTATGGCTAAGATCCCTCTAAGCTCCGATGTTCTATATTCTATCGGCAAATAGAACCCAAGTCTGTTTTAGAATCCAGTTTAAATGCAAGTCACGAACAATTCAAGGTGATGCCATTGATCCTCTTCCAAAATGAAGGATATGGGGCAACTGGGTGGCTCAATAGGCCTGAGAGCCAGGCCTAGAGATGGGAGATCTTGGATTCAAATCTGACCTCAGACACTTTCTGGCTGTGTGACCCTGGGCTGGTCACTTTACCCCCATTGCCTAGACTTTATATTAGCCTTCCCATATATCCAGAGCAGGAATGGGAACAGTGCAGGAGAACAACAACCATTCTTCTGCCTTGGAACCAATACACAGTATTGATTCTAAGAAAGAAGGTAAGAGTTTTCTTAAAAAAGAAAAGAATTTTTTTAAAATGAAAGATAAGCAACAACCATTCTGACATTATATGTTCTGTATTTTGAGGCATCTTCCACCTCGAATAGTCCACGTTCTAAGACTTTTCCAGCTCTGGTGTTCTATGCTGTATGTTATGACATGCTGCTATCTAATGGAACATTTCTTCATTGGTGGTCCAAAGCTGGCTAGATGTCTGCTTGCTGATATGGCCTGAGTTTCCCTTGAAAACATGAAGTGCTATAAATCTTGGGACCCAGCACCAGTCCCACCAGCCCACAATCCACTCTTTCTTGAAGCCAAGTCCCCTTCTTGTCCCAAGAAGCTCTTCAAAGAGCCAATAATATCATTCCATCACCCCAAAGAACCAAGGTTCTAGAAGGATGGTCCATAGGCTTTGGTGACCAATGCAGTCCAAGATTCCTCCCTCACCTTCCTCTCAGATGGCCAGGAGCCTTCTGAAGCTGTGACCCCCTCAGCCCCAGGGAGAACAAGAAACCACCAACCCCAGAGAACAAACCGACCCAAAAAGAGTCTCATTCCTCATTTGTATCAGTGATGCATTGGAGAACATTGGGGGATTTGCAGGTGATAAAACACTCTCCTTGAAAGCTAACTGTGGATTTTGGAGAACTTTTCTCTTCTTACGGGGATATTATTAGATCCATTCTTTATCCTGGGCAATTTGGAATCAGATGGCTTCCAATGACATTTCTTGCAGGCTGCCAAGAAGTGGTCTTTGGCAGAGTTCAGCCCTCCCATATATCCAGAGCGGGAATGGGAACGGTGCGGGAGAACAACTCTATATCAAATTCCACCGCAGGGGAGCCCAGAATATTGGATCAGCATTTTCACCAGCCTGCAATTCATTATTGACACTGAGTGGGGATCATTAATTTAGCCAAATGGGTTCTGGTAATTAAAGGCCAAGGCTTCCATGGTCCTTATTTGTGGGGGAAAGGGGTTGCTGTCAGAGTTCCTATGGATAATGAACATAAATTCTACCAAAGGAGGCAGGCATTAGGAGGGCCCTGCTCTGACCAGGAGTTGGCACACCGCTGGGGAAGGGAGTCTGGATGGTGCCCCTCCTGACGGGGGTCTGAAAGCAATAGCAAAGATAGTCATTGTAAAAATGGGAACGATGACAAAGCGCTTTCCTGGCAGCAGCCCTGTACGCTTTCAGTGAAAGTACAGTTATCCCCATTTTGCAGATGAGAAGACCAAGGCTGAGAAAGGGGAAAGGACTTATCCCTGCTCACAAAGTTTGTAGTGTCGGGTCTTTTGACTTCAAGACAAGCATGTGTAAAGTCATAAATACAGAGCTTTAAGGGGCCTGAGAGTAACAACACTGATCCCAAATCATCAATCTGATATTTACTACAAACTCTGGGCAAGTCACTTAATCTGTTTGCCTCAATTGCCTCTCCTGTAAAATGGGGGGTAATGGCATTGAATAAAATGTTTGTAAAGCACTTAGTACAGTGCCTGACACATGTGTTCAGTCATTTCCAGCATATCCAAATCTTCATAACTGCATTTGGGATTTCCTTGGCAAAGATACTGGAGTAGATTGCCATTTCCTTCTCATTTTACAGATGAGGAAACTGAGGCAAACAGGGTTAAGTGACTTGTCAGGGGTCATATACTAGAAAGTATCTGAGGCTGGATTTGAACTCAGGAAGACAAATCTGGGTCTCACATCCTGGGACTGGTCCTAAGTTCCCCTTGAAAGCATAAAGTGCTGCAAATCGTGGATCCCAGCACCAGTCCCATCAGCCCACAGTCCATTCTTTCTTGAAGCCAAGTTCCCCTCCTGTTCCAAGAAGCTCTCCAAAGAACCTTGTCTCCCTCACTCCAAGGAACCCCTCAACCAAGGAGCAGCAATGCTACTTATTCAGGATCAAAGGCAGACTCAAGAATATCTTTGAGAGGTCAGGATGCATTTTGATATAAGATGAAAAAAGCATTTATTCTCCATAATTCCCTAGAACCCATCTTCTATTCCCACTTGACTTGTCTCAGCATCCCATTAAAGTACTCAGCTTCATTCCCACCTCCATGCCTTAATCCATGTTGTGTCTCCTCTTCTAGAATGCCTTTTCCCATCTCTTGTTTCCTCTTCCCTCTTCCTCTCCCTGTCCTTCCTATCCTTCAGGGGCTAACTTAAGTCCCAACTCCCCTGAAGGCCTTCTATGGCCCCTTGAGTTTCCATAACACTGAGTGTGCCGCACAATTTAGTCTTGTTCTATTATACCCCTGATGGTCTTATCTTCTCAACTTGATGGCAGTCTTCCTTGACAGTCCATGAGTTAGTTCATCACCGAATCCCTCAGAGTAACCATCACAAGAGGATGTCCAGGATAGGAGCTTAGTAAACATTTGTGAGTAAACAAAATTTTGCCTGTTTACAAGACTCAGATTCTCCTTCACTCCAAGACAGGTTCTATATCATAGTAGTGGCATAATTATTTCTAAGCCTGTCAGTTAGCTGGTGGACCATATTGCCCCAATTCTCAAGATGTCCCTATCAATGGTCTTCTGACCATCTGTAAAATGAAGAAATGTCATAGCTCAAAGGGTCCTTGGTACCTAGGCTACCTTGGAATGTCAGATCTGGAAGGGATCTTAGAATGCAGAATATCAGAGTTGGGAGGAACCTTAGAACACAGACTATCAGAGCTGGGAGGAGCTGAAAGGGATCTTACAACAAACAAAGGAGCTGGAAGAAATGTTAGAACACAGACTATCAAAGCTGGAAGGAACCTTAGACCATAATTTCAGATCTGGAAGAGATCTTAACACACAGAATGTCAGAATTGTTGACAGGAACCTTAGAACACAGAATATCAAGCTAGAAGGAATCTTAAAACAATTTCAGATCTGAAAGATCTGAATATCAGCACTAGAAGAGATCTTATAGTACATAGGATGTCAGAGCTGGAAGGAACCTTAGACCATAATTCCAGATCTGGAAGAGATCTTAGCACACAGAATGTAAGAGCTGTTGTCAGGAACCTTAGAGGACAAAATATCAGAGCTAGAAGGAATCTTAAAGCACACTTTCAGATATGGAAGAGATCTTAGCACACAGAATGTCATAGCTATTGACAGGAACCTTAGAACACAGAATATCAAGCTAGAAGGAATCTTAAAACAATTTCAGATCTGAAAGATCTGAATATCAGCACTAGAAGAGATCTTATAGTACATAGGATGTCAGAGCTGGAAGGAACCTTAGACCATAATTCCAGATCTGGAAGAGATCTTAGCACACAGAATGTAAGAGCTGTTGTCAGGAACCTTAGAGGACAGAATATCAGAGCTAGAAGGAATCTTAAAGCACACTTTCAAATATGGAAGAGATATTAGCACACAGAATGTCATAGCTATTGACAGGAACCTTAGAACACAGAATATCAGAGCTAGAAGGAATCTTAAAACAATTTCAGATCTTTCAGATCTGAATATCAGAGCTAGAAGAGATTATAGACAGATCTGACATAAAATGTCAGAACTGGAAGGAACCTTAGAACACAGAATGTCAGATCTGATATATGCCTTAAAAAACAGAATATCAAAATTGGAATGGATCTAAGAACACAAAATGTCAGAGCTGGAAGGGATCTTAGAACACAGAACATCAGAGCTAGAAGGAATCTAAGAACACAGAATATATATTAGTTCTAGAAGAGACCTTAGAGCATGAAACATAGAATATCAGTGTTAGAAGGAAGTCATTTCACTGAGCCTCAGTTTCTCCACAAGATTTTAGAGCTACTAGGAACTGCAGAAATTCTCTATTAACCCTATCATTTCAGATTTGAGGAAATGGAAGCTTGAAGAGGGGAAATAGCTAGTCTAGTGTCACAGTGCCAGCATGCACACGGACCAGAATTTGACTCTACACCCTCTGGCTCTAATTCCACAATTATTTTCCCCACACCATAGGTTCCTACCCTGAAAATGGGGATAAGGACCCTCTTGCTTCCTGTCCCACAGGCTCCTGAGGGATGAATGAGCTTTGTAAACCCTCCATCCTACAGAAAGAGAACTCTCATTCCTAGAAGCAGCAACAGAGACCTGATGGTGGTCCAGCCCAGCTCCTCATCCATGCCATCCCTCTAGCAGACTGCTGATGGGGCCTTGCTGGGCCCTTCCCAATGCCGATCACCCCAACACTTTGCCTTCCCCTCTCTCGGCTCTGGGCCCATCATATCAGCTGCTCCTATTGTCAGGCCTGAAGGATCCTATTAGATTAAGACTTTCTTTGGATGTCACCCTGGTGAAAGGCTTCCCTCCCCATCAGCCCATCAGCCCAGCCCCAGTGAGTCTGAGTCCTTCTGCACCGATGGCATCTAATGGGTATTTGCTAATAAGATCTGAGTTTGTGAGTTCTGCATCCTATTAACACCAGTGCACATCAGGCCTGTCTGCTGAGGAGAAAATTGCAAACACAATAGAAAAGCCGCTTATGAATATTAATAGGCCTGGAAACAATGCCGAGCAAAATTGTTGATGTGATTGGAAAAAGGGAGGGGGAGGGAGTGTGGGGGTGACAGGAGCAGAGGGCCCCTCCCCCACCTCCACCCCCACTCCCGAGCCCCCTGATACATCCCAGGGTTGGCTCTGTCGATTGATTGGCTTGCTGAGCTCGTCTCAGCTTTCAAAGTCAGTTTTCAGAGACCTGGTTGAGGGTAATTAAGGTATGTGATCCGTGAGATGCTGCCATCGCTGGGCCTCCCCCACCTCTCTCCCACCTCAGCCCCACAGTGGCCCCCTGCTTAGAGCCAGAGTGCAGAAAGATGCCTGGGACTGCCTCAGATGGGGAGATGGGCTCCTCCAAGGGCAGGGATTATTTCAAAGGATTCTACAGATTTAGAGACCATCGACCCCAAACCACCTTCATTTTACAGATGAGGAAACTGAGGCATGGAACCATTCAGTGATATGCCTTGGATGACCTAGCTAGTATCTGAGGCAGGATTTGAACTCAAATCTTTCAGATTCTATCTATGTCCAAAGACATCTCTGCTTACCAAACCCAGACGCCCTCAGTCATTTTTGTCTTTGTATCACCATAACTTGGCTCAGTAGCTGGTCCATGGTCATTATTCAGCAAATGTTAAATGGAATGGGGTGAAATGGAATGGAATAGAATGCAATGGAATTGAGTGCAGTGGCATGGAATGGAATGGAGTGGAATGGATTAGAGTGGAATAGAATGAAATGAAATGGAATAGAGTGGAATGGAATGGAATAGAATGGTTTGTCATGGAATAGAATGCAATGGAATGGAATGGAGTAGAATGGAATGGAATGGTTTGTCATGGAATAGAATATAATGGAATGGAGTATGGTGGGATGGAATGAAATGGAATAGAGTGGAATGGAATGGAATGGAATGGAGTGGAGTGTAATGGAATAGAGTGGAATGGAATGGAATAGAGTGGAATGGAATGGAACAGAATGGTTTGTCATGGAATAGAATGCAATGGAATGGAGTGGAATGGAATGGAATGGTTTGTCATGGAATTGAATGTAATGGAATGGAGTACAGTGGGATGGAATGAAATGGAATGGAATAGAGTGGAATGAATGGAATGGAGTGGATTGAATGGAGTGGAATGGAATGAAGTAAAATGGAATATAGTGGAATGGAATTGAATAGAATGCAGTGGAATGGAATGGAATGGAATGGAATGGAATGGAATGGAATGGAATGAAGTGAAATGGAATAGAGTAGGATGGAATGGAATGGAATGGTTTGTCATGGAATAGAATGGAATGGAATGGAGTACAGTGGGATGGAATGGAATGGAATGGAGTGGAATGGAATGGAATGGAGTGGATTGAATGGAGTGGAATGGAATGAAGTGAAATGGAATAGAGTGGAATGGAATTGAATAGAATGGTTTGTCATGGAATAGAATATAATGAATGGAGTGCAGTGGAATGGAATGGAATGAAGTGAAATGGAATAGAGTAGAATGGAATGGAATGGTTTGTCATGGAATAGAATGTAATGGAATGGAGTGCAGTGGGATGGAATGAAATGGAATGGAATAGAGTGGAATGGAATGGAATAGAATGGAGTGGAATGGAGTGGAGTGGAATGGAGTGGAATGGAATGAAGTGAAATGGAATAGAGTGGAATGGAATGGAACAGAATGGCATGAAATGGAATGGAATGGAGTGTAGTGGAAGGGAATGAAATGGAATGAATGGAGTTGAATGGAATGCAATGGAGTGGAGTGGAGTGGAATGGAGTGGGGAGGAATGGAATGGAGTGGAGAACAGTGGAGTGGAGTAGAATAGAATGGAAGAGATGCCACCACAGATTCTTTGACATGTATAATTGATGTATTTATTCCTTCATTCCACCAACATTTCAAATAATGCCACTCCCCAAAAGAAAGGAGGCTCTTTGAGGACAAGAATGACTTCTTTTTGTCCTCTTTATACCCAGACATTAGAAATTAGAATAGTTGACATTTACCTAGGCCTTTGAGGTCTGTAAAGGGCTTTACTTGTATTTTCTAATCTGATCATCATCACATCATGCCTGGGAATTATTATCAATTATTAGTATTATTAATAATAATTATTAATTAATAAATGCTGTTATTATCTCTATTTTATAGATGAGAAAAACGAGACCCAGAGAGGGAAAGGGACTTGTCCTAAGTCACTCAAGTCATAAATGACTGGTCTGGAACTGGAGGTCATGTCCCAGACTTAGTGCCTCAAGTCTTTTTATTTTTTTTTAATTTTTTTTAAGAAAAATTTTCTATGGTTACATGATTCATGTTCTTACTTTCCCCTTAATCCCCCCCAAATGCCTCCCCCCATATCCAACACGCATTTCCACTTGTTTTAACATGTGTCATCAATCAAGACTTATTTACATATTATTGATAGTTGCATTGGTGTGGTCATTTCAAGTCTAAATCCCCAACCATGTCCTCCTCAACCCATGTGTTCAAGCAGTTGCTTTTCTTCTGTGTTTCCACTCCTGTAGTTCTTCCTCTGAATATGGGTAACGTTCTTTTCCATAAATCCCTCAGAACTGTCTTGGGTCATTTCATTGCTGCTAGTACAGAAGTCCATTATGTTCGATTTTACCTCTCCTGCTTCTGCTCCTTTCACTCTGCATCAATTCCTGGAGGTCTTTCCAGTCCACATGGAATTCCTCCAGTTTATTATTCCTTTGAGTGCAATAGTATTCCATCACCAGTATATGCCACAATTTGTTCAGCCAGTCCCCAATTGAAGGGCATCCCCTCATTTTCCAGTTTTTCCTCAAGTCTTTTTAGAAGGAGCTGCCTCTTTCTTGCCCTGCGTTGTGCCTTCTACCATAATTCCCCCCAAAGTACTTAGACCCAGGTTCTCTCACCTGATTTGAGCCTCTAACTTGAATCAAATTTCACCATTTCCACAATATTCGTTGAGGTCCTGTGGGCTCAATGAGCCACAATCCCTCTAATTTGTTGTTACATAAAGACCAGCTCAGTGGATAGAGCACCAGACCTGGAGTCAGGAAGTGACTTTCATGAGTTCAAACCCAGCTTTGGACAATTCTAAGCTGTGGGCAAGTCATTTAACCCTGTTTACCTCAGTGTCCTCAATTGTAAAATGAGCTGAAGAAGCAAATGGCAAACTGTTCTAGTATCTTTGCCAAGAAAACCTCAAAAAGGAATCACGAAGGGGCAGCTGGGTAGCTCAGTGGAGTGAGAGTCAGGCCTAGAGACAGGAGGTCCTGGGTTCAAACCCAGCCTCAGCCACTTCCCAGCTGTGTGACCCTGGGCAAGTCACTTGACCCCCATTGCCCACCCTTACCAATCTTCCACCTATGAGACAATACACTGAAGTACAAGGGTTTAAAAAAAAAAGGAATCATGAAGAGGAGGACACAAATGAAAAATGATTGAACGGCACCGTGAGCTAAGCCTACGTCAGAGAACACACACCAAGGAGCCAGGGATTGGTATGTCCAAGGAGAGGGGAAGAGGAGCTGCCAGAAGGAGATGCTAAGTTTCCCTCCCCTGCTTTTCAGTCCAGTCAAGCTGACCTTGTCTCTGTTCTGTACCCATAAACCTCTATCTCCTACTTCCATCCTTTTGCATCAACCGTTCCCCATGCCTAGAATACACTCTCTCCTCAATTTCACTGCAGAGTTTTTTTATTTTCTTTTTTTTTTCCCCCTAGAAAAGCCTTTACCTTCCATCTTAGAATCAATACTACATATTGGCTCCAAAGCAGAAAAGAGGTAACACTAAGCAATGGGGGTCTAAATGACTTGCCCAGGGCCACACAGGAATCTGAAGTCAGATTTGAACTCAAGACCTCCCATCTCCTAGCCTGACCCTCAATTCACTGAGTCTCCTAACTGCCCCCTTCCCTTTTCTTTCTTAAAGATTCAGCTCAAAGATCACTGCCTTCTCCTTCCAAAGACCTACAGGAGGTGTGGACCTACATCTTTGTTAGTTAACTTTCTATTTCAACAATATAGTTATGTGTACTTTCCTCCCCCATTAGAATGAAAGTTCTTGATTAGAGATTTTTTCATTTTTTGTACATATATGCCTACTGCACATATAAGCTTGGCACATAGTAGGACCTCGATAAATACTTGTTGGCTAGTTGATTGAATGATGGATTGATTGTTTGGAAAGAGCATTCACTTGGATATTGGGACACTCGGAGTTCTGACACTGCTGGCCACAAAGGAATTGTGTACCTTCTGCCAAGTCCCTTCCTCTCTCTGGCCTCACTCCCCTCCCCTGAAAGATGAGGGAGGTGGACGAGATGAACTCCAAGGTCCATTCCAGCTTTGACATTTTATCTGTATTATCTCTCAGCACCAACATTTTATGAATCTACGTCAGCTCAATACCTCATTTGGGAGAGGTCTAAAGTCTCCCAGTTTCTTTCATGTCTAGTAAATCACATGGACCTCCTCCTGACCCCTCTGATGGCCATTGCCTTATTTAACCTAAGGGCTGGGGAAGAAAGCCTTTTCTTTTGCTGATGATCCCAGATCCCAGATTTCTTTCTTCTCCCAATCCCATTTTCACCCACCCATCCAGGGCCATCCAGAAAGAAGAAAGATAACATAGTGGAAATAATACAAGATCTGGAATCAAGAAGCCAAGGCTTGAATTCCAGCTCTGCTCTTTACTTAGTTGAGTGACCTTGGGCAAGTCCCTTCTGGTCTCTGAGTCTTGGGTTCCTCCACTGAAAAATAAAGGGATCGGGCCAGATGATCCTCCCAGCACTTGTCTTTCCCAGTTGTTTAGGCTTTTTCTTTTCTGCATCCTCACTGTTTTCATTACTGGAAAAACACTGGTTTTTAGAGTCACAAGATTCCAGTTCTAGTCCTAGGTCCACCACTCACTAGTTAAATGACAAGAGCCTCAGTTTCCCCATATGTAAAATGAAGAACAGAAAAATACTTCCCAGGGATCCTGGAGGACCAAATGAGATCATATGGATAAAGGAAATTGTCATGACTAGGCACTACTGAAATGCAAGCTCTCCTTAGAGCTTTCTTGTCCATTTATATATACCCTTTCTGTCTCCAGGAAGGATTACAGGTTGGAGAAATGGGGGTACATTAAAAAGGGGAGCTTATTAAAATAGGGAGCAGGAACCAGGCAGCCTTCAGAAGCCATCCTTAGACACCAGAGAGGTGGTACTATCAGGTCAGACAGGACTAAAAAGGGCCATTTGGCTCCACAGATTACAACTAGGCTGAAACCAAGAGATAGAAGATGGCTGGAGGCAGCTGAGACTCCTCAGCCCCCCATTACCTTTAAAAAGTGGGGAGAAGCTCTTACAGCCCAGCCTTGCATTAAAGGGACAGAACTGGACCCAATCCTAAAGCTAGCCAGGTCTGATTGAGGCAAAGCTCAGCAGAGGCAACCCAAGGAGGGTGGAAAGGATAACCAGATCAAATGAGGGAGGGATCCAAAGGGTGGATGATGATGGAAGGAGATGAGTCAGCTCCATATAGAGGAGGAAGCCAGCAAGCACCCCTAGAGAGGGAGTTATCATGAATTTGGGGTCAGAGGAGGCAGCTTTGAATCTTGACTTCACTACTTCCTAGTCGAATGGATTTAAACGGGTCTCCTCCTCCCTCTCGGTCTTGATCTCCTCATCTGTGAAATGGCTCATTGATCTTTGACGATTCTTTCCAATGCTTAAATCCTTTGGCCCTTTGCCTTTCTCCCTGGCTTCTCCCCAGTCTGACTCTTCAGGGAAAAGGCAAGTAAAGTCTAATAGAAGAAGCTGTTGTAATACTGAAGAAAGAACTCCAACCTGCGTGACCTTGGACAAGTCTCTGGACCTTTATTTTCTTGATTTTAAAAGGAAGAGATTAGATTAGATCAGGGTTGTTAACCTTTTTTGTGCTGTGGGCTCCTCAGCCATCTGGTGAAGCCTATAAGACCCTCTCTCAGGATTCTTTGTCTTAAATTATATTTAAGTCCTTAATCGAATTTGTCTTGTTATGCTTAAGTTCAGAATTGAAGGATGTGCTAAATTTCAGTTAGAGGTTAGTGAAAAGATGGAAATTCTTTCCCTTCCAAATTCTAGGACCCTCCGAAATCTGCCTATAGAAAAACCCATCAAAGTTCCTTCCAGCTTCGGACCATGTGGTCCTCTGAGCTTCTGCCCCATCCTTGAGGTCCAACCAGCGATTACCTAAGTGTATTTCCAAGGAGATCACCACAGAACGGGAACTAGACCCCAGACACTCCTGGGTCCTCTCTCTAGGACTCTTCGGTGCCCTCCCTTCTCCTCTCCCTGGCCAAGGGAAAGGGTTAGAACCCTGAGCCCCAGCCTAGCCCCAAGCTCCGGGAGGCGGGGCCCTGGGCCCAGGCCTCCAAGGGCCCTTCAACTCGTTTGCATTGTATTTGTGGGATAATTACTAATGACACAGATCATTTTTATTAGCTGAGCTGTCTACATTAAAATGATAGATTTTTTTTATTAAAAACATCCATGGGAAATGCCGTCACAGCGGGAGGAGGATAATTTTCCGTTTAGTTTAAGAGCAGATGGTTACCAAAATGTTCGATGTAAATAAATCAAGGAGAAGCCTAATCGGTGGGTAAATAGTATCGGAAATTTTCCCTCGCCTGCTTCCAGCCTCCTGCTTTCTCAGGGTTTCTAAACCCCTCTTCTGGAACCAGGCAGTGGAATTCTCCTGCCTCAGAGAGGGGAGGTCTATGAGGAGGGAGGAATTTGCATTTATTTATAAGATTCCTGGGAAGATTGGGAATTCCTGAAGATAGGAAGCCACACATACACATAGACAGGCACATCTTTAGCCAGCTCTCCAGTGGGCTAAGAGGAATGGCTGAAGACGTGTCAAAGGTGGACCTCCTTCTGTGGTGGTGTGGGTGCCCCCAGGGGATCGTGAGCCCCCCAGGATCCTGGGAAGGAGAAGGCCAGGGTCAGAGGTATAGGAGGAAGGAGATGACAGGCCGTGCTAGGGGGGGAGGAAGCCATGGTCAGGGGTATAAGAAAGAACCCGGAGACCTGAGAGTCAGGAGAGATGGTTTCTAATCCCTGATCGGGCACTGGCTGGTACCTGCTTGACTTCAGAGCCACAGATGTTGGTGAGGTGGGCAGTGGTAGAACATTGGGCTTAGAGTCAGGAACGCCTAAGCTCGACTCTTACTTCTGACGAGAACCGTATGACTGGGCTTCCATGGCTTCATCTGCAAAATGAAGGGGTTGGCCTCCGGGACCTCATAGACTCTCTGACCCTGGGAAGCCACAAAAGGGCAGATTTGGGCTTAATGGTCTGTCCATGAGGGAGGAACTGCCTGGGGGACAAGAGGGTCTGGACTCTTCCTCCCCAGAGGTCTTCATGACAAGGCTGGAGGTAGAGATGCTGCAGAGATGACTCTGGGTCCGAGAGAGGCTGGACCAATGATTCTTTGAGGTGTCTTCCAGCCCCAAGACTATCTCTACCCTCTTTCCCCACAACTCCCTCTGCGTTCTCTGGATTTGGCCCCCCGCACCCATCCTTCTTCCAAATTCAGTGATAAAACTCGCCAGTCCTGATTCTTAGACTAGGAGCTTCCCTCCCAGAAGTAACTTGCCCAAAGAGCAACAGAACTTAGCTGTAGACAGTGGCTGGATATCCCCTACTTTGTTTGACCCAATCTGGGCCTTGTCATAGAATGTTCCCAATGTGAATCCTTACCTGCCCTTTCAAGGTCCAGCTCAAATGCCACCTCTTCCATGAAGCCCTTCCAGATCTCCCAACTAGATAGGCCTTTGGACTCCATTCCTATAGCCATGACCTCAAACAGCTCCCACTGCTGTCTCTAAGCATCCCAGCACTAACTTCTGGTTCTAAAATTGTGAAGCAAATGAAATTCTTGATTCACTCATCCCATACACCCCCTCTTCCTATCACCACAAAAATTCAGTGCCTTCATTCTCTTTCCTTTCCTTATGAGCACAGTGGATCTGAGTCCTGGGTGCTCCATTTACTAACTGGAGCAAGAAACTCACTTCCTTCTCTGGACCTCCATTTCCCCATCTGCGAAATCATAGACTTTAGAGCTGAAAGAGTTCTTTACAGGAAAATTAGATCAACCTCAGAATCTACAAATAAGGAAGCCCAGAAGAGAAGAGAAATGATGTTCTCAAGGTCATTCAGGCTGTAGTTGACATGGCCAAGATTCAATCCCAGTAAAGGCAGCTAGGTAGCTCAAAGCATAGAAAGCCAGAGTTCAAATCTAGCCTCAGACCCTTCCTAGATGTGTGACCCTGGGCAAGTCACTTAACCCTGTTTGCCTAGCCCTTGTCCTTCTGTCCTAGAATCGATACTGAAACAGAAGGTAAACAACAACAACAACAACAACAAAAAGACTCAAATTCAGTGTCCTCTCTAGTACATGCATCTCAAACAAAAGGCTGGAAGTGAGAATTGGGTCTAAAATGGACTTTGGAGATGGAAAACTGTGAGACGGAACCCCCACCCTCTCCTGACCCACCTGGGACCCAGCACTTCCTGAGCCACTGACCAAAGGCTCATAACTCACGTTGGCAGGGAGGCATGTGGCACCAACACCACCAGCCTCTGGAGGTAGGCACATAGAAAGTCTGTCCCTCGGGCTTCCCCTCCTCGTTGCCTCCCTGTCCATCAGAACCAGGAGCTTGGAACTGGCCATATGATAAGGGCTTAATCCTCGACCGACTGAAGATATAGACTTGGAAGCCCAGCTTTGCCCTGCTCCAGCAAGTGGCATGGCAGGACCAGCCTTCCAAGGAGGCACCTTCCCATGGTCTGGGTGGTTCTACCGGAGATTCAGAGGGCATGGAAGGTCAGATCTATGGACACAAACCTAATTTCTCTCCTGAGCTGTCATGAGGTCACAGGTCTAGTCCTGGAAAGGATCTCAGTCCAACTTCCTCATTCTACCAGTGAGGCAACAGATACCCAGGATGGCTGAGTGATTTAAGGGACTTACCTATAGTCACATACATCAGAGCCAGAACAGTGGAAAGAGCACTGGCTTTGATGTCAGATGACTTGAGTTCAAATCCCACCTCTGATGCTCAATCCCTGAATGATCTTGGACAAGTCACTCAATTTCCCTCCCATATTACCACTTGCCTACCAGCCATCTCCACTTGGATGTCCCATGAGCATCACTCTAGAGCTTTATATCTTCACCATCATCACCCTGCCCTAAACCCATCCATCCTCCAGACTTTCCTATTTCTGTCCTTCACATTCACCCAGCTTCATCATCATTCTATATTCTTCCTTCTTTTTCCCCACCTTCTCCCATCCAAATGGTTGCCGAGTCTTGTCCATCCTACCTCCAAACACCTCTCACGTTTGCCCCTCACCTTTACACACGTAACTACCATCCTTGTTCGGGTCCTCAATTACCTCCCACTTAGACTATTCCAACAGACTCAAGCTTCTCTTATCTTCAACCCAACCGTCCAAGTCATCTCCCTAAGTTGGCCATCTCACTCTAAGACCTGGATGCTTCAGTGGCTCCCTGTTAGCTCTGGGATAAAATCCTCAGCCTGGCATGGAAGGTCCTGCACAAATCCTGCCCCAACCTACCCTTTCAGTCTGATTTCCATCTCTACTCTTCCTCACTCATGCCAAGTTCTATCCAAAGGAGACTCTCCTGGCTCTTCTCTGCATTCATCCCTCCATTTCCTGCCCCCCTCCCCAGAAGCTATCTGATAAGCTACTTCCCACATAGGGAGAGTTAGGGTTAACCCTCCTCTAAAGCTCCAGGTATTACTTTATCCATGAAACTTTCCTTGAGTCCCTCAATGGTTACTGCTCTGTCCTTCCTCAGATCAATCAGTCTTCCACTAAACACTTACAAAGCACCTACTATGTGCTGAGCTCTGAGGATACAGACAAAAGCAAAAGGCAGCCCCTGCCCTCAAAGAGCTTTCAGTTTATTGGGAGAGCCAGTGTGCAAACAAGATGGACCAAAAGCTAGAAAGGATAAAATGGGAATAATCAACAGAGGTAAGATGCTAGAATTAAGGAAGATCTGGAAAGACTTTCTGTAGAGGGGAAGGAGGTTGGGAACTATTTGTGGAGCTTGAAGGAAGTCAGGATAACCTGCTGGAAGACAGAGATGAAAAGGGAAAGCATTCCAGGTAAGGGGCACAAGGAAGCAAATGCCTGCAGTTAGAAGATGGTGTATATATATGTCTCAGGTTGTATTCCCCCTGTGGAATTCAAGCTCCTTTGGGGCAGACACTGCTTTCCTTTTTGATTTTGTAGCCCCAGTATTATCTCTTGAACCACTAGAAGACAGGAGTTCCAGGTGTCCCAAAAGTCTCAGCACAGTTTTAGCATTGTGTATTTGTTCAATGAATGAGCGAATTGATCTGGGAGGGATTTTAGAATACAGAACAGAGAATGACAAAGCCAGAAGGAACCTTAGATCATAGACATTAGAGATCTTAAGGCACCAAACAATCAGAACTTGAAGAGAATGGGGCAGCTAGGTGGATACTTCCTTCCTAGCTGTGTGACCCTGGGCAAGTCACTTAACCCCTATTGCCTAACTCTTACCATTCTTCTGTCTTAGAAACAATATATAGGATTGTTTCTAAGATGGAAGGTAAGAGATTAAAAAAGAACTTAAAGGGACCTTGATAATTAGACTAACTTCCCACTCCCATTTTACAGATAAGGAAATTGAAGTCCAGAGAGGAAAAGGAAACCCAAGGTCACCTTCTAGTTAACAGCAGAACCTGGGCTAATTCTTGTGTCTCCTGACTCTGGAGGCTAATGCTGTTTTTGCAGTAACTCTGCCTCCTTCTAACATTAGAAATTCATTTCTTTGTGTCTTGAAGGCTTTGATTCTACTGGAGGTTCCTATTAATATGCAAATACTTCTGAGAGAAGTAAATCTTAAACCATTATCTTGAGTTCTTTATTTTATTTATTTATTTTTAAAGCCTTATCTTCCCTATTAGAATGAAGAGCTCTCCCTCAATGGAGGTCTTCAAGCACAGGCCAGATGGTCACTTGCCGGGGAGGTTATAGAAGATTCCTGTCCAGATTAGATTGTGTCCTCTGAGGCCTTTTTTTTTAACCCTTACCTTTCATCTTAGAATCAATATTCTGCATTGGTTCCAAGACAGAAGAGCAATAAGGGCTAGACAATGGAAGTCAAGTGACTTGTCCAGGGTCACATAGTTAGGAAGTGTCTGGGGTCAGATTTGAACCCAAGACTTCCTATTTCCAGGCCTAGATTTCTATCCACTAAGCCACTAAAGTGCCCCCTTGGGTTCCTTTTTGACCACTGAAATTCTGTGATTCTCAGCTTAGTATTCCTTTTCAGCCCTCCTATCTTTTCTCCCCAAATGTCCCCCAATTCCAATCTGGGCTAATATAATCAGATTCAGATAGGACCAAACTCTGGGGTCACTGATTCAATAGAGCACAGTGTGAAGCCCAGGGGAGCATTTACGTCTGTTGACAAGATAAAAACTGACTTAAAATCAGTTGCTCATTGACTCCTAAATAAAAATGGTCTTTGTTCCAGAATGGCATTTGCCATTATGGGACCTAATTTATGACACTCCAAAGCACAAGAGCTGGGGTTAGTAGGGGAGGCTAGGGACATGTTTACGAGTAGGGAGAGAAGTCTTGGGGTGAAAATAAAAGCTTCTGTGGGTTTCTCTTCTTGGAATCCCAATGTAGGGGAATTCAAAGATTGATAATGAGATAAATGAGAAAGCATCCAGAGTAAGGCATCCAGGATAACACAGGACTGGCACATAAAATATGTGTGGCTAAATTGAAAGAACTGAGAGTATTCAACCTGAAGAGAAGACTTAAGGGAAGCAAGAGAGCAATCTTTAAGTGTTTGGAAGGTTCTTGTGCATGGTAAAGAGATTAGACTTGCTTTGTTTGGTCTAGAGCAGTGATGGCGAACCTTTTAGAGACTGAGTGCCCAAACTGCACCCTCACACCACATGTGAGCTACCCCCTTAATCCAGACAGAGAAGGGAGGAAGAGCTTCCATTGGGCTGCTAGGAAGAGGAGTGGGTGATTTGAAAAATGTTCTCAGGCACAGTGGAGAGGGGGAATAGAGCATCCCCCTCCCACACTGAGTGCCACAGGTTCGCCAACATGGGTCTAGACTAGAGGATAGACTTAGGAGTGATGGGTGAAAGTTTCAGAGGCAGATTTAGGCTAGATATCAGGAAATCAACAGAGCAATTAGAGATCTCCCCAAGGTGGCTGGTCTATTTTGGAGGAAATTGGTTACCCCTTATTCTTATGTCTTCAAGAAAAAGTTGGATGTTGACTTGTCAGGAATATTATGTTGAGGATTCTTGGTCAGGCATAGTTTGGACTAGATGATCTCTGTATATCCTTCAAACTCTGAGGTTTCCTGATTCTGTAATTATAAGAAGGAAAGAGTTCTGACTCTGTAGTTGGAGGATTTGGGTTCAAATCCTGACTACACATGCCTACCACCTCTATGTCCTTAGGCTAGGACCTTCTCTGAACTATGTTATACTTTCCACATCTACAGAATGGGGGTAATCATGCTTGAACCAGCAGCTTTCCCATGGGATTATCATCAAGAAAATACTTTGCCAACCTTGGAGTGCTACAGAAATAGGACCCATACTACAAATTACTCCCCAGAGAAGTATCCATACTTTCATGGACTATACTGTATTGATCTTGGGCAGTCAGGAGTTCTGGTCTTAACCATTCCACCTAGCTACTATACAACCTTGGGAGTCCCTTCTGCTCTCTGGACCTCAGTTTCCCCATCCATCCAAAGAAGCACTTGGACTAAATGACCTCTAGCAACAAAGTGGATTGTGTGCTGTAAGGGGTAAAAAGGGTTTTTGGTTGAGTGAATATTAAAAGACTTGGTCACCAGGATTGAATAATTGTCAATCCCCAATTAAAGAATAACCTCAAGTCAAAATGACTTTTATGGAAGTTTATTTACAAATGAGAAGAGGAAGAGAGAATAAGAAAATCAGAGAGAAGATAGGATAGGATAAATAATCTAACATACTAAGTAATTTGCTCTGGCCTCCTTGTTCAACCCAAGCAGATCTAATTAATCCTTCCTCTTAGTTTATGTGTCCAATCACAACAGATGCTTTTCTTATGGCTGCCTAGGGGACAGTAAGTCAATTCTGATTTGTCACCCATTCTTGCACAGGTGGGTCACAGACCTCCCCACTTGAGAGTTAAGTGGAGTTGTTTACACTTTCGGTGATTAGATTTAAGAATGGGCAAGGTAAATTTAAACTCATTATTACAGTGCCAAGACTTGGAATTGGAGGACATGGATTCAAATCTTGTCTCTGACACATGAAGTGACCTGGGCCTTAGTTTCTCCTCATTAAAATAAGGAGATTGGATTTTAGTTATTCTAAGTTCCCTTCTAGCTCTTTTTTTTTTTTCTAGATCCTTTCCACATCACAATTCTACAATTCTTTCCTGTTCTTTTTTTATTCTTTGATTATCTAGCACACCTTTCTCCTCCTTCTCCTCTGTTCCCAAGAGCTAATAAGAAAGCATCACAATGGTGGGCTTGGGAAGAGTGGTATCCTTGGTAAAGGGGGTCCCTTTTCTTCCCTGGATCCTAGACATCATCAAAGTTTTCCATGAGGAGTTTTTCTACCCTTCTCCTTGAGTTCAAGCCAAGGGGAAGTTGTTAGGTTTATATCTATTTCTTTCTTTCTTTTTGTTGGGAGGAGGAATGCCATGGCAACAATTCATGGAGGTGGAACTGGGTTGGGGAGAGGCAGAATCCTCAAGGCTTAGCCTCTGGTTTGCACCCCATGTCTGCTCCCTGCTGCTCTGAGCAGCCAAGGCCAGGATGGCTAATGACAGAGAGCTTTAATAACCTCCAGTAATGGGCACAATTAGAGCTGTTAATGTCACTATTAAGAATTGAGCAAATGAGAAAACAGACTCGTGATTGTTCTCTGAGGATCTAGAGTTGGGAGGGGACTTTGAGACTGTCTAGTGCAGCCAACTCATTTTACAGATGGGGAAACCAAGGTGCTTAGAAGAGAGGTGACTTATCCAAGGTCACATCTGGGTAATTAGTGGCAGATGGAGGAATCTTACCCAGGTTCTTCTACACTATACCTAGGCCACCGATATCTTCAGCCCTCTTCTGGCACATACAGGATTATTACATAATTATCATTCTCCCTGTCTGGCCATGGCAGGCTTTCCCAAATCAATAGGATCGTGGGATATAGAACTGGAAGGGACCTTGGAGGTCATCTGATCCAAATTCTTCATTTTCCAGCTGAGGACCCGGAGAGGAGGAGACGTTCTCCCAAGATTTAAACAGACAGGCTTGCCCCTATTGAACTATTGCCAGCAGCCATCCTGGTGACTCACAGGCTGGCCCTACACCATCGACCTACGTTTGTTCTTGTCACAATTAACCTTGGTTTGCTACTTCAGGGAAGTCGAGAAAAGAGGACAAAAGAACCATTTGGGCTATCTCTTCTCCAATTGGCCTTCCACAGGGCTGTGCTTCCTAAGAAAGGAAAGGGTTAAAAAGAATGCTCATTTCCCATTGCACTCCTGAATATCACACAACCACTCTGTGCTGTAGGTTCCCCAGGTATCATTAGCCCCATTTTACTAAGGCTTCTCCTCCTCCCAAGCCCACCTCGGTGATGCTTCAGTGTCCTTCAAGGCACACGCAGGAGGACCTGGGTTGAATGATGATTCTGATACTAACTAGCTATATGACCCTGCATAAGTCACTGCTTTCAGCATGCAAGGAACTCACATTCTAATGGAACTGGAGGACCTGGGGGTGGGGGGAAGAGGGGAGAATAACATGCAAAGAAAAAGTAGGCAAGAGAAATCTGAGATTATCAATAGAAGAAAGGAACTAGCATTAAGGCTTCTTGTAAAGTGGGACATGAAGGAGGCAAGGAAGGGGACAGTTCAAGACTTGGAAGAAGCCAGTTTAGGAGTGTCACATGTAAGGAACACCAAGGAGTCCAGTACCATGCAGAATAAGTATATGAGGGAAGTAAGGTACAGGAAGACCAGAAAAGTAGAAGGAAATGAGGTGATGAAGGGCTTTAAATGCCAAGTAGAGGATTTTCTTTTTTTTTTTTTAACCCTTAACTTCTGTATATTGACTCCTAGGTGGAAGAGTGGTAAGGGTGGGCAATGGGGGGTCAAGTGACTTGCCCAGGGTCACACAGCTGGGAAGTGTCTGAGGTTGGATTTGAACCTAGGACCTCCCGTCTCTAGGCCTGACTCTCAATCCACTGAGCTACCCAGCTGCCCCCAAGTAGAGGATTTTCTATTTGATCCCAGAGAGTCAACAGTTTATTAAAGAGGCTTGCAGAGAGGCACTAGGGTCAGACCTGTCATAATTCAACAGCCCATTGGGGTATGGACTGGAGTTAAGAGAAATTGGTGTCAGGGAGACCAACCAGCAGTCTATGGCAATAATCCAGTTGTGAGACGATGAAGGTCTGCACCAGGATGGTGGCAATGTCAGAGAGAAGAGATAATAAATGAGAGAAATTTCAAATTTAGAGTGGGTAGGACTAGATGACCAATTGGAGATGGAGGGGTAAAAGAGAGAGAGGTAAAAGAAAGCGTCAAGAATGGCCCACCTAGTTGGCAAGGCTGTGCCTGGGATAATGGTGGTATCCTTGGCAATAATAAGAAAGTTAGGAAGATGGGGAACAGGGGGTTGGGAGGAAGAATAATGAATTCTGTCTTTAACACGTTGAATTTAAGATGTCTACAGGACATCCAGCTCAAGGTGTCAAATCGGCAGTTAGAGAGATAAGCCTGGAGGATAAGAGAGAATCAAAAATTCAAGAAGTTGATCTGGGAATCACCAGAATAGAGATGATAATTGAATCCATGGGAGCTGATGAGCTCATCAAAGGAAATAATATAAAGGAAGAAAAGAATAGAGCTAAGGACAGAGCTTTGGAGGACAAACACAGTTAAGGGGCATGCCATAGATGAAGACCCAGCAAACAAGAAGAGATTAATCTCTTACCTAAAGAAAGGCTGTAGACTAGGATTCAAGAGAAAGATGAAGGTTGAGAAAAAGCCATTGGATTTGGCAATTAAGAGAGCATTGGTAGCTTTGGAGAGACTGGTTGATGAGGTCAGAATCCAGAGTTAAGAAGAGAATGAGAAGAAAAAGAATGGAAATATCTATTGTAGATGGCCTTCTCAAGATGTTTAGCCACAAAAAAAGAGAGATGTAGGACAATAGCTAGCAGAGCTGGAAAGAACAAGTGATGGTTTTTTGAAGATGGAGGAGACCTAGTCATGGATGGCAACAGGAAAGCACCTTTAAAAAAAGGGAGAGTTTGAAGATTAGTGAGAGAATAGAGATGTGAAAGGGGGCAATCTGTTGGAGAAAATGGGATGGGATAGGACCACTTGTACATATAGAAGGGTTAACCTTAGCAAAGAGAGGGCCTAACTCTTCAGATGAAATGATAGGGAAGAAATAGTTGTAGAGGGCATCTAAGTGATGAAAAAATAAGAAGAGAAGGGGGAGCTCTTGGCAAATTTTTATAATGAAATTTGAGGCAATGTCTTCAGCTAAGAGGGAAGAGGAGAGGAGCCATAGAAGATTAGAAGAGGGATGAAAAGGTTTAGAAACAATGCTGTAAGTGGGATAGTAAGTTCATTACTATCAGCCTTGCCACAGTGAGTGCCCATTTGAGATTATGCCACATAAATTTGTGGTTTCACAATTTTTCCAACTTTGTTCAACAGCATATCGGTAGAAATGTAAGTAGAAGGTGGTTGGGAGTAACACAAGGCTGATCCTTAGCAGAACAAGAGAGGAGGACAGGAAGAGAGAATGGAGAGAAGAGGACAGTGTAGAGCTGAACTAATCCACTAAAGGGACGAGATGGGGTGAGTGTAGCCAATGTAGGACGAATAGCCTGGGAAATAACTCAGTGGTATTCCAACCAAGTTCAAAAAGTCCTTGATCAATTGAGATATCCTTGAGAACCACTGAATGAACTGACATGGCATTGTGCAGGTGGAGTTAATCAAGTCACATCCCATGGATCAGCTATAAAACAGAAAATCCGTTTAGAACTCAGACATTTGAGTATTCACTAGTTGAGAGGAGAGAAAGCCTGTCTCCTGAAAAGGAATTAATTGTTTGAATGGGAGAGGAGAGAAGAACCCCAAACCTTGGCTTCAGTCTTAGTCTTCTCCTAAGGCTTTCTGAGTCCCCATCCAGCCCACCCACAAAGTCCTGAAGCTGTCATTCAGACCCATCAGGTTCAGGCTCAAAGGTAACCTGAGAACAGAGAAAAGAGATCACATCTTTCTCTGGAACCTAATAAGAAAGGGATGCCTTTCCCCAACCTGTCCCAGTCTCCCCGCACACTCCTTAGCATCCCTAATCCTAGGACCAGCCACACTCCAGCTAGGGACAGGGGCTAGACCTGTGATTTGACTGATATGAAAAACTCCCTAGAGAGGAAATTCCCTCCCCCAGTGCCTTCTATGCAAATCTTAGAGATTTACTGACACCAAGAGGTAAGTGACTCGCCCAGCATCACACGGCCAGGATGGATCATTGGTAGGATCCGAAGCCAGGTTCCAAGGTGAGCTCTAATTCACTTTACCACACTCCCTCTTATAATGCCTGTGGGCCATAATTCATCAACCTGGGCTCTTAATAGCTTTTAAAAAAAATCTCCATGGACCAGGTCGATAACAAAGTTAACAACCAGTTTGTTAAGAGTCTTCGCCCCCAATCACTTAACTTGGGTTATTAACTGTGGGCAGAAGCCACATAATTACTGACATAAAGAGAAACGTGGCAGCCATGGATGCAGGTCTGGCCGAATGAGATGGCAGGCTCATGATTCCCTGACAATATCCTCATTCCCCAAGAAGAGCAGGAACTACCCCTTGGGGTAGGTTGGATGAAATACACCTAGGGTCAGGGGCAGTTAGATGGCTCAGAGGTTAGAAAGACAGGCCTAGAGACAGGGGGGGTCAAGGGTTCAATTCTAGCTTCAGACATTTCCTATCTGTGTGACCCTGGGCAAGTCACTTGACCTCCATTGCCTAGCCCTTACATTCTTCTGCCTTAGTGTGCAGTATTGATTTCAAGGTAGAAGGTAAGGATTTAAAGAAAAAGAAATTAAAAACACTTGGGATAAACTGCAGAGAACCTGAATAAGCCAAGGTTTAGGACAGACAGAGAAGACAGGTAAGCTCTTCACTTTCCATATGACCTCCATCTGGTGGACTTCTATTTTAACTCATTATTTTTTGCAAACTGGGTGCTCCTTCTAAAATGTTTTCAGTATCCTTAACTTTTTGGTGAAAACTCCAGTCACCCAAGCCTTATTTAAGCTCTCCTTCTAACGTTATGGACTCATGGACCCACAGATTTGGAATCTGAAAGGACCTTAGAGGTCATCTAGTCCAACCTCTTCATTTTATAAATAAAGAGACTGAGGTTTCTTTTTACTGTTGGAGAAACTGGGAGCCAGAGGGATTAAATGACCCAGTTCATGCAGCAGGGGATGATAGATCCATAGGTTTGGAACTAGGAGGAACTTAGAGGTCATCTCCTTGAACCCTCTCATTTTATAGATGAAAAGACTGACATCCAGAGGGTTAAAACTGACTTGCCCATGATCATCTAGGGATTAAAGTGCAGAACCGCTTTGGCTACACATCCTCAGTTTATGAATCCAGCCCTCTTTCCACAATGACCATAACAGGTTAAAGTTCCCACTCTGTTATTTACAGCCCATATGACCCTGGGCAGGTTATTTTAAACTCCCTTCAATTCCTGTTCTCATCTGTAAAATGAAGGGGTTCAAGAAAGTGATCTCTAAGAACCTTTCAGCTGTAAATCCTTCGATTCTCTGGGCCTTCCTGGGGAAAGGTGTGTACTTTCCTTGCCCGGCTCTTTAAGATTTTCTCCTTTGAAACGAGAGCTAACAGCTCATGGATAAGCTAGGTGGAAAGACCGAGGGATTTCCCTATAGCTCAGCGAAGAGGATCTGGCTTGTCTGCTGCAGACCTGGAGGATAAAAGTCAAGTGGGCAGAAAGTCATCATAGCCACAGGACTTTTCAGTGTAAGAGCTTTTAGAAAGATGTCTCCTGGGTCCTGCGAGGGCATGACTCAACCCCAGGACTTTTCTCCTGAAGATTCATTTAGTAGCATCCCAGACTCCTCACCACCCCCTGTATCCCTCCCAATCAGAGAATCTTGAGTTCCCGAAGCTCACACATCGGATTGTCCGATCCCGGAAGCTTACAGATAAGGATTATCCAAAAGGACTTGCCCATGGCCAGACAAGCCATGGTAGTAGAGGTAGTAGAGGCCAGTGGAGACTGCAACATGATGTAAAAGGAAAACCATTGAATTTTTCTGCATAAATCATGGGTTTGGGAGATGGAAGAGATCTGAGAGATCATCTAGTGACCTGGTGAATGAAGAGCTGGCCCCAGAGTCAAGAAGACCTGACTCAGATAGTTCCTATTTGCAGGATCCTCAGTAAGCCACCAAATCTCTGATAGCCTTGCTTTCCTCATCTGTAAAACAGAGGATAATAATAGCATCTACCTCAGCAATTGCTAGGAGGATCTAATGAGATGCTGTATATAAGAAACTTGACAAACTCAAAAGTTTTAGGGAAAAGCTAGCTATTATTACTATTATTATTATCATCATCATTATTGTTATTTCCTACTGAGTTATGCCACTTCCTTGTTCATTTCCTTTTCATAGCACCCCTCTCTGGTCCTCAACAGAACTGTAAGAGAGCTCCAAAATGGGCACTTTTCCCACTATACCATACTGCCTTCTCTATTACCTTCTCCAACCTTTTCCTCTATTTACAGATGAGGAAACTGAGGTTTGAAGGTGAAATTATTGACCTGAGGTCACAGAGCCATAAACTGGCTTGTCATTGGTGTGTACCCCAGCCCTGACACTTGCCATTTGATTTGACCACAGACAAATCACTTAATCCTGGGGCCATATGCAAAAAGAGGAGATTGGATTTGATGGCTTCTTTCCTACTCTAGATTCAGGTCCTGATGATGGGAGCAAACAAAGACCAAGCTTCCACCTCAACACAAGGAAGTCCTTCAAAGCCATGGGTACCATGATCTCCTCCCCTGCTATCTTCTTCAGGTCCTTCCTCCAGCACTTTGCCCTTCTCCCACACATCTCCCATCTTTATCTCCCCACTGATTCCTCCCCACCTGTCTACTGGCCTGCTCAACGCTTTTGTTTCCTTAAAACAGAACCTTTTCTTGACCTTTCTGTCTTATCCAGTTCCAGTCATATGAGTGAATTTCTTTTCAAAGTCTTCTCTACTTTCTCTCTCAATATTCCTTCCTCAGTCCTTTTTTTTGTTTTTGTTTTTGTTTTTTTTTTAATTTTAAACCCTTAACTTCTGTGTATTGACTTATAGGTGGAAGAGTGGTAAGGGTGGGCAATGGGGGTCAAGTGACTTGCCCAGGGTCACACAGCTGGGAAGTGTCTGAGGCCGGATTTGAACCTAGGACCTCCCATCTCTAGGCCTAGCTCTCAATCCACTGAGCTACCCAGCTGCCCCCTCAGTCCTTTTTTTTAAACACTTACCTTCTTTCTGTCTTAGAATCAATACTGTGCATTGGTTCCAAAGCAGAAGGGTGGTAAGGGCTGGGCAATGGCGGTTAAAGGACTTTCCCACTGTCACATAGCTAGGAAGTGTCTGAGCCCAGGTTTGGGATAGGAAATTCAGACTCGGGATGAGTTGGGAAGCAGTGGCTGAGGCCGCTTCACCTTGGGTCCTTCCAGGCCAGTCATGAGTCTCAGGGACATAGATCTAAAAGCAAAGGTTTCATGTGCAGTCTTTTAAGAAGTTGTTTTTACAAGGTGACAGAATGTAAGAGCTGGAAGAAAGGTTGGACCATGCTGGAGCAAAAAGGATTGGAACAGAAAATGTCAGAGCTAGGATGGACCTTAGAAGAGAGAAGACCAGAGCAGGGAGGGAGCTTAGAACATAGAACATCCGCACTGGGAGGGACCCTAGATCTTGTGTCCAGGTCTTTTATGTTACATACAAGGAAGCTAAAACCCACTGAGGGGGCATCGGCCTGTTCAGAGAAAAAGTGGAGCCAAGATTTGAACTTGACCACTAACCCAATGCTCTTTCTACTTTCCACAATTAATAAGACCAAGCCTAGACCACATAAAATAACTCAGATACCATATAAATATTACTAAATCAATAAAGGTGAATGAGGGGGCTGAGTTCTATGTGAGAAGAAGAGTTTTGGGGCCTCAGAGTACAATTCCTTCACCTTCCATTCCTGAAGCTCGATGGTCACAACAACTCAGGAGAATTTGATATTTAGCCTATGAAGTACCATATTAGCCTATGGCATCCTGAGTGTCCAGTATCACTGGTCCAAGCTCTCTCCCTCACGTTCACACACATCACCATTCCAGGGGCTTTACTTGCCCTCCAAGAGAGGAAAGGGCTTTTTCTGCAAGCTATGCCACAGCACACATCTTGTTTGGAAGGAGGAATGTCCTTCCAACCCCTTCTTAAGGATTCTTGCCAGTCAATCAGTAAACATCTGTTAAGTGCCTACTATGAGCCCAGCACTGTTCTAGGTACAAAGGATAAAGAAGCACTTTCTACTCAGAAGGAATTTACATTCTAACAGGGAAGACAAGATGTCTGTGACTTCCACCAAATCCTCATTGTTGTTCCTCCTTAATTTTCTTTCTCTCTTTCTTTTTTCTTCCTTCCTTCCTTTATTTTTTCTTTGTTTCTTTCTTCATTCCTTTTCTTTCTTTGTTTCTTTCTTCATTCCTTTTTCTTTCTTTGTTTACTTTTTCCTTCCTTTTTCTTTGTTTATTTCTTTCTTCCTTCCTTTCTTTCTTTTTCCTTCCTTTCTTCCTTTCTTTTTCTTCCTTCCTTTCTTCCTTTTTTCCTTTTTCCCTTCCTTCCTTCCTTTCTTTTTCTTCCTCCCTCCCTTCCTTCCTTCCTTCCTTCCTTTTTTCTTTCTTTCTCTCTCTTAAAAAACCCTTAGCTTCCATCTTAGAATCAATACTCAATATCAATTCCAAGACAGAAGAGTGATAAGGACCAAGTAACTGAGATTAAATGACTTGCCCAGGGCCACCGAGCTAGGAAGTGTCTGAAGCCACATTGGAACCCAAGTCCTCCAGGTCTGGTTCTCTATCCCCTGAGCCACCTAGCTGCCCTTCTTGTCCTTCATATTCAAAGAGAACCACTGACATCATAGGTGATATCTTGTCTTGTGTGTGAATCAGATTTAAGTTACAGAAACCCTGGATCCCACATCCCTTAGCATACTGACTTTTCTCTCCTGTAAATTCAGCATGATTGTGCTATACTTTGCACTTCCCAGTACTGGGTTGTTGTGAAAATCAAATGAGATTATTTATCTAAAGAGCTTTTTAAATGGGTATAGTTGGATGAATCCCATAGTGGAATCTCCTTCCAGTAGGGCCCATTGCAACCCTCTCATCCTACGCAATTCTTGTCCTTGTCCTTTCATAGATCCCCAAAAGAGGATCTTCCCCAAATACAACGGGCCTTTGTGTCATTTCTTTACATCTTATGGATGATAGATTCCCAGCATGTGGCCTGTCTGTCTGTTATCCTCTGAGGTCATTAGGTGGCCTCCCCACCTCCCTTTCCTGGATAACATCTTCCGTGCTCCCCCACCTAAGTTGCCATTAATCCCATGCTTTCTCCTCCTTCCCACCCCTGTATGTCTCCCATCGGCTTTGGGCCTTCCCTAATTTGATCGTTCGGAGTCTGGGATTTCCATAAGCATCACTAGATAATTCTGGTGTCCAGAAGAGGAATGTTTGCTTCTAGGAAAAGCAGGGGATCATTCAATTATGAATCATCCAATGAGATCCGATGTGTAAAGCGTGTAGCAAAGTGCCTGGCATATAGCAGGTACTCAATAAGCGCCTGTTCCCTAAGTAAAAAAGGTTGATTTGAGGGCAGCTGGGTAGCTCAGTGGAGTGAGAGTCAGGCCTAGAGACAGGAGGTCCTGGGTTCAAATCTGACCTCAGATACTTCCCAGCTGGGTGACCCTGGGCAAGTCACTTGACCCCCATTGCCCACCCTTACCACTCTTCCACCTATAAGACAATACACCGAAGTACAAGGGTTTAAAAAAAAAAAAAGGTTGATTTGATTTGATCCAAAAAAAGCAAGTGTTAAGCACCAGTGTTATACCTCAGGCACTGTGCTCAGCTCGGGCTTCCCTACATGTCTGCAGCCTACAAGATCTTTCTTTCTCTCCTAAGGAATATTGGAAACCTCACATTTCTCTCTCTTGAGACATTCTCGCACCGATGCCACCCCTTTCTCTGGTGCTCGGATTCCTCTTGAATTTAACATTCTCTCCACCGATTAAGGGTCATGTCTCACAGCTGCATCCAAAGCATCCCAGGCTTGGGTGGGAGACTGTAAGATGGGAATGACATCCATTAACTTGGATACTTCCAGGTTCCTCGACTCCTCCAGGACACGGAGCATGGCCCCTCCATCCCTTCCTTGCCGGATGGTTACCCCAGTTTCTATGAACAACGGAAGGGCATTCTGGCGCTAAGATTCTTTGCAGTCTGTACTGGGAAGCCAGGAACAAAGAGGCTATTCCTAAGCCTTTCCAGCTGATAGTATCTGCCAGAGCTTGAGGCCTGCTCTCTCAGCCTCAAGTTCACCCCTGTGCCATGATGAAGTATCCGAAGGGGACCTTGGGAGAAGAATGCTGGCGGAGCACATAACAATGTATTCAATAAATGTGAGCTATTGTTATAATTAGAAGGAGGATATTTTCAGCCCAAGCCCCCTCTCAGAGCTAGCATGTTTCCAAGTTTATGACCTATTCCTACTGAGGACAAAAAGGGTAAGATATCTCAAGACCCACAGAAATATTTCTTGAACTATCCTAAAGGTTCAAAGCTTAGGACCTGGGCTGCCAATGGCCAGAGTTTGGGGGGAAAGAATGGCTGAGCTGCCAACCTATCCACTGCAGAGAAGCCTCATCGGGTCACCTTGATGTCAAACCAGAGCTGGAGTATCATGCTTACGTTTCAAGTAGGACAATGATAAAATTGGGACAGAGGGAGGAGAGAATTCTATGGTTAAAGTGTTGGACTTGGGGTGAGGAATTCCACCTCAGATACCTCCTAACTTGCCTTGGGCAAGCCACTTACATTTCTCTCAGACTCAGTTTCCTCATCTGTAAAATGCTGGTAAAAATAACACCTATCCCATAGGGTTGGTATAAGGATCAAATAAGATGATATCTGTAGGGTGCTCTTTTTTTCATTATTATTCATATCTCCCAAGGCCTAGCATAGTGCCTGGTACATATTCGGTATTTAATAAATGATTGTTCAGTTAAATAGAATTTTTTTTAAACCCTTAACTTCTGTGTATTGGCTCCTAGGTGGAAGATTGGTAAGGGTGGGCAATGGGGGTCAAGTGACTTGCCCAGGGTCACCCAGCTGGGAAGTGTCTGAGGTCAGATTTGAACCCAGGACCTCCCATCTCTAGGCCTGACTTTCAATCCACTGAGCTACCCAGCTGCCCCAAATAGAATTTTTAAAAAATAAAATGGAGGAAATCCAGAGTAAGATAGCCAGGATGCTAAATAGCCTTGGGTAAGTGCCGGTGGAGGGTCAGTTGAAGGAAATAAGGATACTTCACCTAGAGAAGAGAAGACTCAGGAAGGATATACTAACTGGGTTCAAGAAAAGCTGGCCTGCCAAGAGGGATGAACATTTCTCTGTTTGGCCCCAGAGAATAGAACTGGGAGATTTGGGGTGAAAGTTATAAAGAGGCCCATTTAGACTTGACAGCAGGAAAGATTGTCAGACAAGATAATGGCCCCAACTTAGAATGGGCTGCCTCAGGAGACAGTAGGTTCCCCTTCATTAGGGGTCTTCAAACAAAGGCTGGGTAACCACAAGTCAATTGGGTTATTATCAAGATTCCTTTGGGGATGAGTTGGATGAGATGGCCTCTGAGGGCCCTTCCCACTCTAAAATTCTGTGATTCTATATAGGGGCATTGGGAGATAATGGAAAGAACAGGGGATTTCACATTAGAAGGCCTAGAGTTGCTGATTATTCCTCATTCTATTCACTTTAATTTCCATCTTCCCCTGCCAATCAGAGAACAGAGACTTGGAGTTAGCAAAACCCCAAGTTCAAATCTTGGTTCTTAGACATACAGTCGTGTGACTGTGAGCAAGCCATTTCCTTCTCCCAAGCCTCAGATTCTTCATCTATAAAATGATAATCTATAAAATGGGGACTTAAACTACCTGCTTCTCAGGGTTGTTGTAAGGAAAGCACTTTATAAATCTGGAAATAGCATCTGTGTGACTGGACAACTTCCTAGTTTTTTGTTTTCTTATCTGTAAGAAGAGAGAATTGGACTAGATAATCCAACTTTAATGACATAGTGAAGAGTGTGTTGATTTTCAGTCAGAAGGCCCAAGTTCTATCTGCTGACCAGCTTTGTGACCTTAGAGTCACATGAAACCTTTCTGGGCCTCAGTTTCCTTAAGAAGAAGGTTCAACTAGATGACCTTCGAGGCTCCTTCCTGCTCTAAATCTATGTTGTTGCCAACATCATCTGATAAATCATTTGATCCTGTGAGTGTCACAAGGGAGGCCATCACTGCTTTTGAAACCTCAGGTCTTCACATCCTCAAGCATCCAAGGGCTGTCCCACTGTACCCAGGACATGTGGTTGCCTTAGCAACTGTGAGAAGCAGCAAAGAATCTTGCTGAGGCAGCAGAATGGAGCTCGTTTTGGGGGTAGGAGGGGGAGGTAGAAAGTTGGAATGAGAAATTTTAAGGAGGAGTAGAGAGATTCTATATTTCCTGGATTTTACCCAGTATCAGCCTCACCCACTATTCTCCTAGCCTTTCTCCCAACCCCCCTTCCTGAACTTTAAATGCCTCTCCTTTCCTGAATCAGCCAATGTAAAGGCTGATGATTCAGCCTATGTTTCTGGTTAGCACAGTCAGATGAAGCTAATGAGGCCAAGGTCTAGGGCTCGATCCCTCAGAAGGCCAGTTAGTTTTGCTCTCATCCATAGCCACAGGCTGATCTCCTAACCTTGGCCATCTGCCTAGCCTGTGCCTTGGGTGACAAAGGAGGACCAGTTCTCAGAATATTCTATATGGGAAAAAGAGCGAAGACTTCCTAGGTCACCTAGCCCAAAGAGTACCTGAAAGGAAATCCCCTCTCTGCCACCCACAGAAAATAGTCATCCAGCCTCCACTTGGACTTCCTGTGGATGGGGAAGTCACCAGTTTCCCAAGGCATGCCATTCCACTTTGAGGAAACTGATAGAAGAAAGTTTTTCTTTATATCTATCTCCCTTTAACTTCCACCTTTAGATCTCCATTTTGCCCTCTAGGGCCAAGCATTACTAGTCTAAACATCTTCCACAGGACAGCCTGTAAAATAACAGCTCTCACATTCTCATCAAAGCTTTAGTAACATATTAAAGCATTGGGAGTAAGAAGGGAGGTTGAGCACAGACTTTTCTCTCAAGAAATTTAAATAAGAAGAAAGATAAGTATCCCCCCCCCAAATGGTACCCAGGAGAGAGAACAGAGAAATTTGAGCAGGGAGAGACCACTTGGCCTTTGAGGGAGGGTATGAGAAGGGGGATAGATCAACAAAGACTTCGTTGAAGAGATGGTACAGCTAAAATTCTGACTTGACTGGAACATAAAATGAATGAAAGGGTGTGATATAGAGTAAACTAGAGCTAGTTACACATATAAAGACAATAGGGAACTACTGAATATTTTTTAATAGAGGAATGATAGAGTGAGACCTGGGATTTAAGAAGATTATTAGACAGCTCTTCTGGGGATGATCTGGAGAGAGGAGTGATTCATAGCAGGGAGACCAATTAGAAGACAATAGTCTGATCATAAAGACCTGAACTAGGCTAGTGACTGTGTGCAAAGGAAATATATATGAGTTGATGGTGTGAAGATAGAATCAACAAGACCCAACAACTGACTAGATAGAGAAAGTGAGAAAGAGGGCAGAATCCGGAGTGATCCTGATCGCCAGTCTTGTTGACATGGTCGTGTTTCCACAGAAATAGGCAGGTGAGGATAAGGAGAAGAAAAGGAGGTGAGGGAAGAAAGGCAACAAGCATAGAAGAGTCTTACTAAGAGTTTTGACTGTGAAAAGAGAAAGGATCTAAAAACAATTGGACCTGATAAGGAGAAAAGACGACAGGTTTTTCTTGTTGTTTGTTTGTTTTCAGAAACCGGAGCACAGGAGGTAAAAATGGGGATGACAGTAGAGTTTTGTAATGTGGAAGAGCAGAGAACTCAGGGCAGATGGCTTTGATTTTCTCATTAAAGCAAAAGTGAAGAGAAAGTCTACAAGAGAGAGAATTGTAGAGAGAATTCTCTACAAGAGAAGATTTGAGAAGAGCTTGAAACTCCCATTGTGGGGAGTGAGGTAGAAAGTCAATCAAGGAATCCTAAAAGAATTACCAAGCAGCAGTCAGTGCTCAGGTGAGGTTATGTAGCATGAATCTATAGTGTATTCAGTCAGCACAGTTGTTTGGTTTAGTGTGAATCTCTGTCATCAGCTATTCTGTCTCCTAGGAGTACTTGCTTTGTAAGCCTAATCTCTTAGTAGAGAATGGAAGGTGGCCTACCTTGGTAATGAAATCCTAGGCTTTTAGGTTTTTCTTGGTAGATATTTGCAGAGACAAGAAACTTTCCTATTGGACTGTGAACAAGGATTGTTTTTTGCCTTTCTTTGTATAGCACTTAGCATAGTACATGGCACATAACAGGCATTTAATAAATGTTTGATTACTGACTTACTTCCTGGTTCTTCTGAAAGAGAGACTCCTAATGTTTTCTTTATTCTGGATCCCTCTGGAAGTATAATTAAGCCTGTGGACCCCTTCTAGAATCACATTTAAAGTTCATAAAATAAAAAACAGAGGATTACAAAGGAAAACATTTATATTAAAATACTTATCAAACTATGATTAAAAAAAAAAAAAACAAGTTCACTGACCTCAGGAGTAGAGAACGCCTGTGAATCTAAGAGGCTGAGTGTTGGGATGACAAGAGGGTTAGACCTTGAGATAGAAGATCTAGGTTCAAATCCTGCCTTAGACAGCTGAGTGAATATGGCCAAGTCACTGAGTATCCCTGGTGCCTCTGTTTCTTCATCAATAAAATAGGACTAATGATACTTATATCTACCCTCAACAGACTATTGCTCAGAAGGTACTTTGTAAACCTTAGAATAGGATATAAATGCAAGCTGTTGTTATCCCTTTCAACCACAGTCTCCAGGCCTTGGTGGCCTGCTTCTTTCCTTTTAAATGACTTTCTCATATCCTCTGCGTGTGCTGCTGCCCTTTCCTTCCCTCTGCCCTTATCTGGGTTCTTCTGGGGCTGCCACTGGAATGATCCCTCTGCTCTATTGTCTGAGCTGTGAACCTGCTGCAGTAAATCCCAGGCCTTATCTTGCCCAGGAATTTATTGCTTTCCTGGGGACTGTGAGCTGCTGAGAGGATGGGAACTGTAAAGAGCAACTAAGAAGGTCCTGCAGGCCATGGCTTGGAAAAGGGGGGAAGAGAGAAGTAGTGCAGGGTGGGAAGCATTCTGTGATGCCAGGCAAGGTCATAACACTTGGGCCAGTGTGAGAAGATGTTGGTCTTTGACCAGGATCACACTAAGTCTAATGGCCACTGATAGGATTAGGATCTTGGGCCAGAGCCAGGGAGCAGGCTATGGCCAGGATAATGGCTATAGTGAGAGACCAGAGCCATGTTAGCAAAGGGGTTAGGGAGAAGAGAAGGGCTGGATTATCTAATGCAAGGCTTCTTAATAATATGTCATAGACTCCTTTGGCAATATGGAGAAGCCAATGCACCCCGTGTCTGAACGGGTTTTTTTTTTAACCTTTACTTTCTATCTTAGTAATGCCTCTAAGGCAGAAGGGTGAAGGCTAGGAAAATGAGGTTAAGGGACTTTCCCAGGGTCACACAGCTAGAAAATGTTTGAGGTCATATTTGAACCCAGGTCCTCCTGACTCCAGGCCTGGCATTCTATCTACTATACTACCTTGCTGCTCCCTTGAATGTTTTTAAATGAACAAAATGAAAGACAAAAGATTACAAAAGAAAGCAAAAGTTAGTAAAAATAAAAGTAGTTTTGTTCTTCTTGTTCAATCGTTTCGGTCTCAGTTGGACTCTTCATGAACCCATTTGGGATTTCGGTACCAGAGTGGTTTGCCATTTCCTTTTTTAGAAATAAAAGTGTAGGAATTTTCTGCCATCAATTTCCTGGATCCATCCCTGCCCTGCTTCAATCTGTGCCATCCATGGAACCAGGTTAAGAACCTCTGATCCAGGGAGTTCAGTAACTCCATTACTCTGGGCCTTCTCTGCAGGTGTGCTCAAAAGGGACTCCCCAGAGGCAGGAAATCAAAACCATCAATCTTGTCTTCCAGGCCAGGAGCTGGTAATGACATGAGGAGAGGCTTTAGAGCTGGAGGAGACATTAGAGGTCATCCAGTCCAATGACCTTATTTTACAGGTGAGGAATCAGAGGGAAGGAAAGTGTCTTGTCCGGTTTCACACAACCAGGCCTCTAACTTGGAGGAATCATTGTCCTCCAACTCCAAATCTGTTGCTCTTTCCCTTCAATCACACTGCTCAAGGGTCCATCTGTGGCCATCATTAAGGGCTAGTCCAGGACTGGAGTTTCAGAGGGTCTAGTTTGTGGCCTTCTGGTCTCTCCAGGTTTACTTCCTATAATCCCCTTAGCATCCTCTCCATTTCAGGTTCCCATAGAGGACACTTGGCATAGGTGAGTGCCCCAGATCCACAATGCATTTTCCCTCCCCTCACACCTACCTCTTGGAAACCCAGGCTGCCTCCAAAATGCCTCCCATCTCTCTCCAAGAAGCCTTTTCTTTTTTTTTTTTTTTAACCTTCCATCTTGGAGTCAATACCATGTCTAGGTTCCAAGGCAGAAGAGTGGTAAGGGCTAGGCAATGGGAGTTAAGTGACTTGCCCAGGGTCACCCAGCTGGGAAGTGTCTGAGGCCAGATTTGAACCCAGGACCTCCCATCTCTACATCTGGCTCTCAATCCACTGCGCTACTCAGCTGCCCCCCAAGAGGCCTTTTCTGACCTTCCCAGGGCTCTACCTCCCTCTAGGGATAACTTTCTCTTGATTGTATATCCTAGAAACTTACTTATCAACTCCCTGAAAGAATAAGAGCCCCTTGAGGTCAGGGACTTCCATTTTTGGCTTGGTCCCCCCAGCAGGTAGCCCAGTACCTGACACATGTTGTTGTTGTTCAGACATTTCAGTCATGTCCAACTATTCATGACCCCATTTGGAGTTGCCTTGGCAAAGATACTGGAACCGTTTGCCTCTTGCTATATAGTAGATGCATGTTAGTTGAATTTCTTAAGCCATGGCTGGATCTGAATCCTGACTGGAACTGAAATCAGCCTAAGCCTAGAGAACAAACTTTTCTTGGTGCGCCGGCCTTTGGAGGGACGAGCCCGTGACCTTGGCCTCATTAGAGAGGAGGCTCACCAACTGGGCCAATCTGGCTTCTCCTGAATACAAATATGGGATGGAGGCGGCACCATTCTGGGGGACTTGTGGGCCTTGGCAAGACAACAGCAAGATGGTGCCATCACCTTCCGCTGCGCAGTAGCCTGGAATCTATATACACACCTCCCCGTCTGTTTTAGGGGGGAAAGAGATGCCACAGGGCTTGGGGCATTCATGGAGTTTCACAGCACCAGACTGTCCCAGGCCCCAAACATACAAAGAAAACAGAACAAGAAGGGATCTCAGAGGTCATCTAGTCCAATCTCCCGCTTTTACAGATGGGGAAACCAATGTCCAGAGAGGCTGTTTACATGATAAATGCTTAGCGTGTGTTGGCCTAAGTTCTTGGACTGGAATCCAGACCAGGACACACCAATAACGGGGACAGAAGAACTCCAGGAGCCCTATGAGGTACTGGCCAATACTGTGCTGAGGAAACTGAGGCTCAGACAGAGAGCCCAGTCTGGAATCTGAGTCTCCAGACTCCAAATCAGCTTCTCTCTCCCCCACACCTCCTATCAGAAGCCAGAACAGGCCAAGCACTAGGGTTTATTCAGTTCAGCAAACACTTACCAAGCACTCGTCTCTGTCCTAGCTGAAGGGAGTCCAGAAACAAAAGTGAGATAGTCCCTGCCTTCAGGAAACTTGTTGGAGTGAGGCTCCAATATTGGAGGCCGAGGAGGGGAAAGCCCTAGATTTGAAGTCAAAGGACTTGAGTCCAAATCCTACCTATGTGACCTTGGACAAGTCTCTGGGCCTCTATTTCTTCATCTGTTAAAAGAAATTATTGGACTGGATGGCCTATGAGGTCCCTCCCAGCTCTAGATCCTATGCCCACAAATAAGAATGATCAGAAGAAAATGGAGGAGGGAGCGAACATTAACCATGGGAAGGTTAGAGGAGATTTCACAGAAGGTTGGCCCATGCATTGTGTCTTTAAGTCTTCCCCCATCTTTTAAAGGATCTTGCGTCGTAGACAATTAATAGGATTATTATTAATTCTTAGATTATTATTGGTTACTGTTAATACAGTTGTTAAAGGAGCTTGCCTAGCAGATAATTAATAAGCAAATGTTTGTTATAGAATGTAAGCCCCTTGAAGGCAGGCACTCTCTTTTGTTATTATTATATCCAAGCCTAGCATAATACTTCAGTAGAGTAGGCCTAGGGACTGGTATTCTATTGGCATAATGAACTCCTGGACGAAGAAATTTCTTCTAACGATGCAAACTGGCAACTTCTCTGCAATTTGTAACCTTAACACTTAATGGGGGCAGCTGGGTGACTCAGTGGATTGAGAGTCATTCCCAAAGGCAGGAGGTCCTGGGTTCAAATCTGATACTTCCTTGCTGTGTGGCCCTGGGCAAGTCACTTCACCTCCATTGCCTAGCCCTTACCTCTCTTCTGCCTTGGGATTGACACACAGTGTTGATTGTAAGACAAGATAAAGGTTGGTTAGTTATTTTTTTAAAGACATTCATCTTACAATCTTAAAAGCTACTGAAGAAGTCCTACCCCAATGGATGGTCCAGACTCCAGAGCAAGCAGGAGGTTAAGGGACTCGTCCTTGGTTGGGGTGGGAGGGCTTCCTGGCTTTGAGGCTCCCTCTCTCTTCGCTCTGCCACGAAACCCCTCTAAGCCCACAGGGAGGAAGCAGGAGGCGAGCTTCTGGCTCCGCCGCTGATATTCTCTCCGCTGTAAATGGCCCTTAACAAGTGCTTGTGGGGGCATCATTGTGCAGAAAGAGTGGCGGGACGAGGAAGGGGTCTCGCCTGTCCATGGGCTTAGGTTCTTCTCTCTTCCTTGTCTCCACAGATCCAAATGAAGCCCCCGGGCAGCTGGAGGAGCGAGGAGGGGTGATCTGGAGAGTGACGGGGGGGCTCTTCAGCATCACCAAGGGAGCCGTGGGGGCCACGCTAGGAGGAGTCGCCTGGGTGGGAAGCAAGAGCCTGGCGTTCACCAAGACGGCCGTGACCACGGTGCCCACGGCCGGCATGGGGCTGGTGAAGGGCGGCGTGTCCGCCGTGAGCAGCGGCGTGGGGGCCGTGGGCTCCGCCGTGGTCGGGAAAGTCCCTTTCGCTACCAGGAAGAAGGATAAGTCTGACTAGCTTCCAGATGGAGGAGCCCTCCTTGGCTGAAGGCCACGGCCTGATGTTCATCGGCCTCCATGACGCTCTCATTCAGACAGACTGGCCCAACCCTCATCTGGCCCATCCGCTGATCCTCACCCACAGCTGGAAGCCGTTTCCTCTGTTCCCCCTTCTCCTTCCCCAGCACCTCCGAGGCCTGCCAGGCTCAGGCCAGACTCTGGCCGCAGCTTTTCCTGCTGTCATCCCCAGCCTGAAGCTCCATCCCTCAGACTAGGCAGGGAAGATGATTCCTGGGGCCATGGAGGGGGGCCTTCAGGGAGACATGGAGGCTCGGGGCTACCGGGGTCTTGATGCAGATCAGGGGCAGGTGACTGGACCAAGTGGCCTCAGTAGAACTGCAGCTAACCAGAGCCCAGGGCTTTCTCTGCCCACTTGGCTTAAACGTCACTGGTTTTGCCCCCAACCAAGGCCAAAGCACCCTTTTCCTTCAGCATGGGTAGGACCAAGCCTTCTCCCAATTCTCCCTAGCACCCACGTGTGGACTCTAGACTTGGGGTCCACTCCAGCATAGACTCCTAGAATTCCAACGCGACACAGGGGACCTGGGACATCATCTAATCCTCATTTGAATAGATGGGGAAACTGAGTCCTACTGACCCCTTAAGGTGACCTTTAATGGGATAGAAGGATTAGGAGCATCAAACATAGCCTGGATCTGAATTGGGCCAAGTATCTGCTGCAGGTATCTGAAAAACAACCCATAGAATGTCAGCTCCCTGAGGGTAGGGACTATCTCATTTTTTTGTCTTTGTAGCCCTAGTGCCTATCATACGGTAGGCACTTGGCAAATGATTTTTGAATGAAATGGATGGAATTAGTGACATAGCCAGGACCAGAACCCAAGTGTCCTACCTCCCAGGCTAGTGCTCCTTCCTCCATGCCACAGCGGCTGTGCTTACCTTTGCCTGCTGCCTACCTTGGAGCTGAGAACCTTGCAGTGAGCGCAGTCTGCATGCCTCCAGATTCCATGATTTCTTTAGGCACAGGGGCAGGAGGTTCTCCCCTACCCTTGAGTCCTGGAATGTGACATCTCCTCCTCTGAACCTCAAGAGACAAGGCCCCAAACTTGGCCCTGCAGGTTCTCCAAAATGGCAGTTCTTTGGGTGGTTGGAATGAGAAGCCAGAGATGAGGAAGGGGAAACTGGCCCTTGCTTCCAGGTCAGGACCAAAGAGTCCCTAGTCACTAGGAAGCCACTAGAAATAACCTTCCAATATGGCTATCTTCATCCCGCCTCTTCTGCCTCACCTTGGACAGGGCAAGGTTCAACAATCCCAAAAGGGATTCGGGCATTTGTCTGAGGACCTATGGAGAGCTGGGGAGGAAGAAAGGGGAGCAAGCTGAGCTTGACGCCTGATTCTCCTCCCAATGGCATCATACGGTAGATCATCCCTCAGGGTCATTCCCATGACCTGGGCAACCTGAGATTCTCCCAAACTCCTGCCCAGAGATGGTCCCACTGACCAAGTCATGTAGAACCCCAGAGTAGGAAGAACCTCAGATGTCAGCCAGTCCCACCCATGTCTGAGCAGAACCCCCACCCCACATTAGTCCTGTCTCTCTATCTTCTCACACATGAAGCTCTAATGCAAGAGTATAAGCTTGCAGGAGAAAAGAGCTGCCCACCTGTGGTGGGAACCAGCTCAGGGGAGAAGCCTTCTCTGGAGCTGGCCAATGGCCCTCGTCTTGTCCCTTAGGGGTCTCCAGAGCACTCAGAGGAACAGATCAAAGGCCTGACCCCAAGGGGATCTGCTCTTCCCCTCCCTCAGCCCAGAAAGGGGGCATTGATGGGGATTCTGGGCTGGGGTAGATGTTCATTCTGGGGGTGGGAAGCATCCATGTAATTTTACTGATAATAAAGTTTGACGCTAAGGACCTCTGGCCTTGTTCTCGATTGCATTCAAAGATGGCGCCCTGAACAAAGGAATGACAGTAATAACCAGGAAATGAAGCCCCTTCTCTTTGAGCCTCGGGATCTAGGATGAAGGGACAGCTGAAAAGACGGATGTGTTCTAAGGCTGCATTAGGAGAATGAGGACAGTGATTGTCCTGGGCTGCTCCGGCCTGATCTGACTCCACTTGGAGCGTCATCCTCAGTCCTGAGTCCTACTTCTTAGGAAGGACTTTGATAAGCTGGAGAATAAGCAGAGAAGGGCAGCCAAGAGGCTGGAGGGCCCTGAGAGCAAGACGATGCCAT
Source organism: Gracilinanus agilis (assembly GCF_016433145.1). Taxonomy (NCBI): domain Eukaryota; kingdom Metazoa; phylum Chordata; class Mammalia; order Didelphimorphia; family Didelphidae; genus Gracilinanus; species Gracilinanus agilis. The sequence continues at coordinate 270,354,144 of NC_058135.1, forward strand.
AGGAAACTTGCTTGAAAAAAGTAGAAACATCTCGTCTGTGAGGGTGTGGGAATGGGAGGGGGACGAGGAGAGGACATATTATTACTCGGTTGATGTCTTTAAAGGGCTGTTCTGTGGGAAAGGGGGCTTCTGGAGGTGCTGTGGATAAAGTGCCCAGCCTAGATTCATTTTCCTGAGTTCAAGTCTGGCTTCAGACACTAGCCGTGTGACCCTGGGCAAGTCACTTGATCCTTTTTGTTCTGGTTTCCTCATTAGAGAAGGAAATGGCAAACTACTCTAGTATCTTTGCCAAGAAAACTCCAAATGGGGTCAGGAAGGACTGAAAATAACAATAACAACAATACATGAGAAAGTGTTTAGAATTGTTCTGCTTGGCCCCAAAGGGCAAAAGCAGAGACTACGGGCTAACATCACAAGCTTTTACGAGCTCAATGGGAGCTCAATGCAAGGGGGAAATTGTTAGCAATGAAAGCAGTTCTCTCAGAGTAGAATGGGCTGCCTTCCATCATAGTTGGCTCGCCTGTCATTGGAGGGCTTTCAGCAAAAGAAGGATGATCACTTGTCAGAGATATTTTTAGAAGGGACTCTTTCTGGGACACAAATTGGACCCCCTTGTACTGAGGTTCTGCTCTCTGGCCCCCTGCCAGTTCTAGAGTGTTGAAACTCTATGACCTAGCAAGGACCAAACTCCACCAGTTTGGGGAGCCTCAGTTTCCCCTAAAAAGGAAAAAAATGGTTCCCCCAAATTTATCTAGCTACAAATCAGGGAGAACTCAGCCCAAGATCTTCTGACTCCAAGACTAGTACCCTTTCCATGGCAGCATGGTTCCTCCCTGATGGCAGGATGAGGTGGCCCATTTAATGAGCAACCAAAACCTGGACCACACAACTCTCAAGAGATGATGGAGACTGTTTACTTGTGAAAGGATGCCAGGGGAGGGGGGTTCTGGAGAGGAAGGATATCTTCCCAGAAAAATGTCTTGTGAGGCGGTCCCAGGACTGGCAGATGGAGGTAGTTTCCAGCCTGGCTTCCTGCCTCTGGATTTTTCTAGAGTCATGAAAGGTGATTTCCAGAGCTGTTATCCTCTGGATCTTCTCCATGAGTATTGAGCTCTCAGGCTTTTCTTACAGAGAAGTGACCAAAATCCCCAACTTGTAGCATCCTGCCCTCCTCTGTAATCCAGGCGATGCAACAGAATGGAAGCAGAGACAGTTTCATTCCTCTCTCTTTGAGCCTGGAATATAGTAGGTGCTTAATAAAGGTGTACTGATTGACTGACTAATCAACAAACATCATGGAAAATACTTAATTTGGAGTCAGCTCAGCTTCATACTGGCTGGGTGTCCCTGGGCATTTCTTTTCCCCGGTCCTCAGTTTCCTCCTCCGTAAAATAAGCATGGCATACTGGGTTATCTCTAAGGTCCCCTCCACCTTTAAATTGTATGGCCAAGAAATAGTTTGCCCCCAGTTTGTTAAGCAAGGCAGAGTGGAAGAGCCCAGAGGTCAACACTTCTGCCATCTTTTCCCAGATCCACAGCTCATTCCCTGTACCACTTCGCCATGCCTCAGTTTCCTCATCCACAAATGGACAAGCTCCCACAAGGAGCCTGGCAAACTCCTCCTTTCCCTCGTATCCCTTGATAAAGTATAAACACTTTAGACAAAGCATAACGTCCTCACGGTCCCCACTGATGAGACCTCTGCTCTGGCTTGAACTCAGATTTATGGGGAATTCACCGACCTGAACTACCTACAGTCTTGGGGCATCCTTGGGATGGATGGGCATCCGTGCCATACAGTGGAAAGACCACTAACTCTGGAAATCTGAAGGGCTGATTTCAGATCCTACCTCTTGCATTCCCTTGGGGGAAATCCCTAAACCTCAACTGCCCTCAAACTCCTCACTTGAAAAAGAGGGGCTTGTTTGGGACGGCCCATAAGGTCCTTTGATCCTGTGATTTGGGGCCATCATAGGAAGGTTCTGGAGGGACAGAGAAATAAAGCAAAAGGGCCACACACAGACATGGAAGCAATTCCCTGCACAGAGGCCTCAGGATCCACACAGCCCCATCCCCTGAGCAAAACCAGGGCAGACACAGGAAGCATTGAGGAGAGGGCCCAGAGAAAAGCCAGGGCATCCCTGTGTCCCTGTCTGCCCCAATCAGGGCAATAACAAGCAGAGACAAGAAGGAGTCACAACGTGGAGAAATCCAGACCTCCTCCTCCACTCTACCGAGTCATTCGGACCCTGATGGTCTCAGTGAAAGATGAGACGGACCCCTGGAAGATTCCTTGGGAATCTCACCTTCTAGCTCCAGCCAGGGTAGTACTATAAGTCTCTTGGGGAGATGGTGATTCCCTGAAGAAGAAGATTGCTTGGTCCTCTGGCCCTCCACCCTGGGTAATACTCCGTTAGGAAGTTCTGCGGGTCCCTGGCAAGGGAGGGAGCCCACTGGCCTTGGGATGGGGACTAGGGAGAGACATAACTCCCTCGGAATCCTGGGTTCCTTCCATTCTAAGGGAGCCCCACCCAGAGGAGTACTACACATCTGGATGTTCCCGATTTGTTCAGAAGCCCAGTTACAAGATTAAGTCCCCGAGAGAGGCAGAGAGCCAGAAAAAAAGGGAAGGGGAGACGTCTTGACTGTTTATAGACTCAGACTGGAGTCCTTTGCTTTTCTAATGAGGTCAAATCTGCCCTTTCTTTGGTGCTTTGTTTACCTCCTAGCCAAGTCCCTTTAGGCCCTATCCAAATTCCGCTATTCCTAGGAGAAGCCATTAGAGAGGCCACAAGCTGGAAATCCTGTGGCATGAGCTCAGAGCTTGGGTAACGGGCCCACAGTGGCAGGGAAGATAGGGAGAAAGCAACCTAGATCAGCGCAAAGGAATGAGGCTGGAGCGGAGATAAGGGGACCCTCCCAGAAGGGGGAGATGACGTTCGAATTCCAGATGACCTGGCTGTCTCCCACCCCGCCACCCTCCCGCCTTGTAAGGTCTCTCACATGGGAATGCAGCTAGCCTTGACGTCCAAAGATGGCCCTCTCCGGGGGTGGATCCGTCCTCTTCAGGAGCCCCACGTCCTGCAGGGACAAGAACTTCTCCCTTTTCAAAGTCCACTTTCTATCTGCATCCCGAGGAGGTCCACAGCCCAGGAAGGACCATTCCCAGGCGATGGCTGGCCCAAGCATGGGAAGGCTTCCCCAGTGGAGTGGGCAGAGGAGAACACGTTGTTCCGATGGCCGTGAAAGGCAGCAGAAGCAGGAGTGGTTGGGCACTCAGAGCCTGGTCAGACACCAACGTCCCCCAAGTCACGGGCTGCCATCCCAGCTCCTGCCCGGCCTGCTTCGCTTTTCTCCTACCTCTGGACTTCTGGGGCTCTGGAAGAGGGAGCGATGCCCGCTTCAGTTCAATTCATGGACAAACCAAGACGTCCCCTCGTGCTGGCACTGGTCCTCCTCCAGAGAACGAAGGACGGACAACGACAGGAGAGAACACTGGCCCCGAGACACAGTGACTCACCCAAAGTCCACCGTCCCTGAATAGTCCCTCTTTCATCCTCCAGGCTAACATTACAGAGCCAGCTAAAGAACAGGGTGAAATTGCAGAAGCTGGAGCAATCCAACATCAGACTTCGGGCAACAGTTTTTCTGACTATGAGGAAATTCTCTGAAAGGAGAAGATTAAAACGGTCGGATTTATAACTGGAAGAGATCTTCGATCTCACCCTAATCTCCTCCTTCATCTTGCACTAAGGACCTTGAGGCCAGGAGAGGAAATCAGGAAACACCCTGAATGGATTCTAACCAGCTCTAGGATCCCGAACACAACACTTAGCCTCTCTGTGCCTCAGTTTCTTCACCTGTAAACTAAAGATAGAATAGCTAGATAGTGCGGTGGATAGGGCTAGACTCACAATTAGGAAAATTCACCTGCATGAATTCAAATCCTGCTTCAGGCACCTTCTAACTGTAGGACCCTAGGCAAGTCACTTACCCCAATTTACCTCAGTTTCTCATATAAAATAAGCGAAGGAAATAGCAAATCATTCTAGCAGCATTGCCAAGAAAAGTCCCCAAACTGGGAAAAGAGTCAGACATGACTAAAATAACTGAATATAAGGTACTTGTAATATTTACCTCTCTGGATCATTATAGGAATTAAATATGATCATAAAGATTTGCTAAATCGAATTAATGATGATGCAGGGCACTTTGCAAACCTTTAAGTGCTATGTAAATGTATATTCTTATTATTGAGAGGCAGTTTGCAATTGTTTCATAGAAAGACGGGCTTAAAACCAGGGAGAAGGGTTCAAGTTCCACTTATGGCACACACCAGCTATGTAAATGGAGGCAAGCTATTTAACCTTTCAGTGCTAGAAGACAATAAGTGAGAAAGAAAGAAAGAAAGAAAGAAAGAAAGAAAGAAAGAAAGAAAGAAAGAAAG
>NC_058135.1:270361575-270371578 GCF_016433145.1 Gracilinanus agilis
GGAAGGAAGGAAAGAAGGAAGGAAGGAAGGAAGGAAGGAAGGAAGAAAGGAAGGAAGGAAGGAAGGAAGGAAAGGAAAAAGAGAAAGGAAGAAAGAAAAAAGAAAAAAGAAAGAAAGAAAGATGCTGTTCTGCTTTGGTAGAAGATTTTTCCTCATCTGGGAGTTCCCTATACCAAGGAAATCCCTAATTCTATCCTATTGTTATTGTCATTTATTATCCTAAAGAGCAGAAGAACAGTCAGGAGAGAGACAGACAAAAGAAAAAAGGAGGAGGAAGAGACAAAGACAGAGGGAGAAGGAGAAGGAGGAAGAAAGGGAGAGAGAAGGAGGTAGAGAGGGAGGAAGGGAGAAGCCTATGAGAAAATGTAGGAAATCTATGCCAAAGGAAAAAAGTCTGGAAAGGATATTCATTGGTGTCATGGACAAGAAGATTCCCGGAATTTAAGGACAAGGCCAGGAACTGGCTCCATTTGACGTTAACGAGGGCCAATATATGGCAGATCAATTAGTTGGGACTCATGCTAGAGTTGTGATTTGGCAATCAGAGGATCAAAGAACCAGTTGGGCAATCAATAGATATTTATTAAATGTCTACTATGCACTGGGCACTAAAAATACAAAGACAAAAATGAAACAGTCCTTGCCCTCAAGGAGCTTACATGGAAGCTAGAAGAAACCTTCAAGATCATCTGGTCTACTCTTTCTCCTTCATTTTACAGAGGAGAAAACAAAGATTCAGAGAGCTGAGTTTTGAATCCACATCCTCTGACTCTCAATCCATTGGTCTTTCCAGCATGATAGCTGATTGAAGGGAAATTAGGTGGTACCTCAATGGCCCTAATGTAATCTTGGATATTGAAACTGTGGGTGATGATGCTGAAGTTGTGATAACAGGTGAACAAGAGATTGCTGATCTGCCTTTAGTATCAACCCCCTCCTCTTACATCTGAGGAAACTGTGGCTCAGAAAATGATGTGACTTGCTCAGGGACACACAGCTAATGTGTCCCAGGGGTGATTCAAATCCAAATCTTCTTGGCTCAGGCTCATCATTCTATCCACAACATCATAGTGCTGATTTGTGAATCATTCATAAAACAGATGCTCTTTTTGCACTCACAAGATTATTTTGAGAAAAGTCCTTTATAAATCTCATCTCACTAGAGGAATATAAATATTATGGCACTGTAAGAAACAATGACTATGAAGGATTCGGAGAAGCATGAAAAGACTTATCTGAATAGATACAGGGTGAAGTAAGCCTTCCCAGGAATGAGTACAGTAATGAAAACCACAATTAAATGAAACTATGAATTATAATGCCCAAATTTGCTTCTTAAGAAGACCTGAGAAAAGGTCCTTCCTTGCTTCTATTACAAAAATGGGAAAATACAGGTAGAAGATATAATGTATAAATGTCAGGCACTGTCAGGATGGTAGTTGGTTTTACTAAGATGCCTTTTTTTCTCTCTTTCTTTTTTAGTTCTAGCTGCCAGAAATGAAAGGGAGACAAATTTGGAAATAAATGTGATATAGGAACAAAAGTCACCGAATAAAAAAATAAAATAAAATCTACCATTGGAACCCTTTCTTCCATTTGGACAGAAAGCAGGTCCTGGGGATGCCCCAGCCTCAATTTGAGCTAATAGAATAATCTACTGACGTCCCAAAGAATTCAACATGTCTGTCTTAGGAAGGAGGGAGTTCCCCCTGAGCCAAGGTCCTCAAGTAGAGGCAGCTGGGGGAGCCCCAGAGGTGCTGGAGAGGGGATTATTGGTCAGCTATGGGTGGGACCAGATGGCCTCTGAGGATCCTTCCAGCTCAGAAATTCTGATTCTGTGAATTTCCAATGGGAGTCTTCTTTAGAATAGATTCTCTGGTGGGCTTGTTTGTTGGAAGAGTGGATCCACCAGGAGCCTTCTGAGATATGGAAGAGAATTTCTCAGAGTCTCTTTCATCGCAGTGACTCAAGAATTGGAGGAAATAAAGCGCCCCAAATGTACAAAGAGGGTGCTTAGCCCCTATCCCAGGGAGGATGCCAAAAATGAAAAGGAACCAACTCTAAAGAAAGAAGAGTTCCTGAGACCACGGTCAATCCAGGTCTCAAGTTCAGGGGAGCAAAGGATGCCACGTCACTCTGAAAGGAGATGCTTTGTCAGAACAGTCGTGCATTAGTGAAATAATTTATTTTAACCAAGAAAGATACAGGCAAATCACTTCCTCCATTTAAATAAGTGTGTTAGGTGCTTCCCCACCCCAGCCTGGAGCATGAGGTGATGCCAGGGTACAGATCAATATGGCCTAGTGGCCTTGCAGACTGGCCCGCTTATATTCTTCAAGTGCCCGTCTAGTCAGAGGATCACGGATCCAAAGTGACCTCAGAGACCAGCTGGTCCAAGCTCATCATTTTCACAGATGAGGAAACAGTTGTCTACAGTGACCTGAGTTGTGGTGGCAGAGCCTGGGTTAGTACCCAGGGTCGCTGGTTCCCATTCTAGGACTTTGAATGCCACCAGCATCTTCCCAGGCACCCTTTGAGATGGTCATCCCCGTCTCACAAAGAAGGATCTTGGGGTCAGAAAAACAAACACGTGGCAAATCTCCCAGTGAGGACCCAACCCAGAGGAAATTTCCCCAGCAGCCACAGCATTGGCAGAGCCAAACTGGGCCCACAGTCATGTCAGCCTCTCTGAGGAGAGTGCCTAGCTTCCTTCAAAGCACAGCCCAGATGCCACCTCATCCAGGAGACTCTTCCTGTGTCCTCCTCCATGCCCCCAAAGGACTCAGTACTTACCTGTGTATATCTACTACTCGCCACCCATCCCTCTTGAATGGCAGTATGGTGTGGTCAGGGACAGAACACTAGAAACAGAATTGGAATTGGGAATCAGGAAGACTTGAGTTCAAATCTCCACTTTGATGTTCACCACCTTGGCCAAGTCACTTCCCTCTCTTGGGCCACAGTTTCCCCATTTGTAAAATTGTTCAAAATCTATGATTCTTGGGGAACTGTTTCATTCCCAACATAGAGTTGGGAGGAAGGATTTGGGGCTAGATCAGATGCTACTTCATTGGGTTTCATTGGCACAAGTAATCCTTCTCCTAATAAAGGTTGGCAACGTCTAGTCTTGTCTGGGTCCCCCTCTGGTCACATAGCTTATGTATGTCAAAAGCATCGAAGTCTTCCTCCCTCTGAGGCCAGCTTTTTATCTGGTAGGTGCTGCTTCTCCTCTGGCACATAGTAGGCGCTAAATAACCGCCCCCCCCCCCAGCTGTAAATCTACGGATCCTTCTAGCCCCGGATTAATCCCACTGGTATCTCATGGCCAAACCTGGCATCGGGGATGGGGAGATGGGGAGGAGATGGACACACGTCTCCCGTGAGAAGGTGTAGCCTCCACAAGCTCACGCTATAGATGGTGGCTTGACTAAGGCAGAGAAAGCACCGAGGGTATTCCCCTCCCTGGGGCAGGGACTCTGGGAGTGACTCCAATTCAGCCCAAGTCAACAAGAATTTGTTAAGCCTCAGGGGCGAGGGCTACGAAGGCAAAACCAGAATGATTCCTGACCTAAGGGAACTGGCATTCTAGAGGGGGCGGGCGGTAAAGAGGTCCTGGTCAACCCCCGTTTCCTGGTTCTCTTCTAGGTTCTTCAATGCCTCTAGGAAAGACCGTGTGTCTAGCAAAGCTTCTGGGACCCCCATACCATGAACTGAGGCCCCAGAGAGGGATGCCTTGGTCCCCCCAGGACAAGGCACCGTAAGATCCCATGACTGGCCTCAAACTTGCGAACTTGCCTGTGGAAGCTCATCTCCAACCATGAGATGGAGGCTCCCAGAGCCTCCTGGGACCCACCGACCCCTCTGGATCCCCACGGGATCCCCCTATTTGTGCGATTTTAGGCAAGTCACGGAGCCTCCCCGAGCCTCAGTTTTCTCATCTGTACAATGAACGTATTGGACCATCTCTACAAAGGTTGGGACATCTGGATGCCATGAGCCTCGGTCCTGGGGAGAGGTTCTCGTCTACATCCTGCTGGCTTAGCTGCAAAGGCAGCTCACCTGGACACCGCCACCCGTGAGCCCCCCACACTTCCCCAGCCTCCCCCGTGCCCCCCCTTCCTGGTGAAGGTGCCTCTGGCACAGTGAACAACAGTGACCTCTTTTATTTACAGAAAACACAGAGAAAGCAGTCCATTCTTTGATTAGCAAACCAACCCGACTTTTTTTTTCTTTTTTTTTTCTTTTTGGCACAAAAAAAAAATGTCACAGGTGAACCCTAAGAGCCCACGGGGACTCATACACCAATCAGCGACCAGGCCCAGCAACAAGACTCAGACAAACGACATTATTGCAACAGACTGGGGGTGAGGGGGGGGCGAGGAAATCCACATTCACCTCACAGAAAAAAGAAACTTCACCAATGTGCAGAGGGGGAGCCGGGGCCGGCGCTCCTCCTGGAGTGGGGGAGGGGAAGAGAAGATGGGGGGCAGGGCCGGGAGGGACACCATTCATAAATTAGAGAAGGTCCTTTTCTTTTTAATCTCTTACCTTGTAAAAGTAAACAGTGCAAAAAGGTACAAGAACCCCCAAAAACCCTTCCGCGGGGGAAGCTTGAGAGAGGAGCTGTGTCTTGGGTGTTGGGAGTGTGTGTGTGGTTTGTAAACATTGTTAGCCTTCCGCAGAGGGAGCCCGCTTCCGTGGGCGGGGGGCACCGTCCCCCTCCTCGTTCCCCTCCGTTCCCTAGTGACGTCCGTCCGTCCGTGGAGGACGTAGTGCAAATTTCGGAGAAAAAAGAGAAAGGCGAGGGGGTGGGAAGGGCACGACGACGACAGGAGGTGGGGAAGGGCAGGGGATAAGGCAACAGTTAGAAATGGTCCTCCGCGTCCGAGCCGGCCCCCGCGCCCGCCCCCGGCCCCGCCCCCAGCCCCGTGGTCACAAGAAGGGGTGGAAGTGGCGCTCCTCCACCAGGCTCACGGACAGGTTCTTGAGCTCCTGCTCCGAGGCGGCCACCTTGTAGCCCAGCTGGGCCAGCACCTGCTGGCAGGCGTTCTGGGTGAAGGCCACGATGTCGTAGGAGAGGCGGAAGCGCCACTTCTCGGCCGTGGCCGCCGAGTTGCGCAGCGTGCCGTACTTGTGCTTGGAGGAGAAGCGGTCGGCGCGCGTGTTGTTGTGGATCCAGCGCTCGACGTGGCTGTCCAGAGGGATGCCCAGGAAGCCGTAGATCTCCTCGGTCTTCTTCATGGGGTTCCGGGCCAGGTCCTCGTAGCGCACCAGCATGTACTTGCCCTTCAGCCACGGCGGCCGGGTCAGGCCGGTGGACACGGAGTTCCAGAAGTCCTCGCAGACGGTGGTGAGCTGGCTCACGTCCAGGTTGTAGGGCTTCCTGCCGGTGCCGTCCCATATCCGCCACAGCCGGTACGTGTCCCGGAACGTCTCGCTGCGGGAGGCGAGGATGCCCCGAGGGTCCCGGACCAGCTGGATGACCTTGAGGTTGAGCCTGGGGTCCTCCACGAGGGCCCGCAAGTCGTTCACCTCCGGGACCCTCACCGTCTTGATGGCCACGTGGCTCCGCTCCCGGCAGGCCTCCGCTGCCAGGGTCAAGTTCAGGAGGCCGCACTTGCGGACACAGTCCCCCTCCTCCAGGTTCATGTCCACTGGGCCTTGGGCCTCGCACACCGGGGGCGAGCAGAGCGCCTTGCTGGCCCCCCGGCGGAAGATTCTGTCCGTGGTGTGGTTGACGGGAGGAGGCTTGATGTAGTTCTCCAAGAAGTAGAGGTCGCAGTCGTAGAGGCTGCGCAGCAGGTCGCGGCTGGCCCCCAGCATGACCCGCCTGTCCGAGGGGTTCCTGCTCTGGGTGAAGCGAGGGAGGAGAGTGTACTGGACGTGATAGAGGGGCTCGAAAAGGTAGAAGAAATCCAGGTGCTGGTTAAAGAGCTGGCCCACAAAGGAGGAGCCGCTGCGGGTGGTGGCCAGGATGAGGATGTGGGTCTTCCTTGAGAGGTTGTAGCCAAAAGTGGGGCTCTCCTCGCAGAGCCGCTCGGCCATCTCAGCCTCCCCTGGGCCGGGGCTACAGTTCACGGGGCTGGGCACCGGGCAGGCGTGGAAGGACTTGGCGGTGAGGGTTCGGATGGCCGTGTACTGGATAGCGATGGAGGCCAAGGCAAGGAGGAGGACAGCCTTCCAGGAGCATTGCATGACTGGACACCTTCATGGGGATGCTTCTCCAAGGGCTCAGGATCTGGCAACACAGACGGGCAGAAGTCGGAAAATGAGAGGGGGCTGGAATGAGGGAGCCACGGCCCCATGGGAGAGCTTCAGCACCAGACAGGTCATTTTGGGAAAGTGTTTTGGAAACCTTAAATATTCTTATTAGCAGATGAGTCTTCTCATCTCCCAGGAACGGTCCTGCAGGGCAGCATCCCTTCCCCGAGAACCTATGAGTTCAGGAGGCTCAGGGTCAAGGGGACCTGGTTCCCAGCCTAAATTCCTGTGATTTGGGGAATGTTTTTACATTTCTCTGTTTCTCTGTCTGTCTGTCTGTCTGTCTGTCTGTCTGTCTCTATCTATCTATCTATCTATCTATCTATCTATCTATCTATCTCTCCAACCATTCATCCATTTATGTCTCTATCTCTCCATCTATCTATCTATCTATCTATCTATCTATCTATCTATCTATCTATCTATATCTATATCTATCTATATCTATCTATCTATCTGTCTGTCTGTCTGTCTGTCTCTATCTATCTATCTATCTATCTATCTATCTATCTATCTATCTATCTCTCCAGCCATTCATCCATTTATGTCTCTATCTCTCCATCTACCTGCCTATCTATCTATATCTATCTATCTATCTATCTATCTATCTATCTATCTATCTGTCTGTCTGTCTATCTGTCTATATCTATCTATATCTATCTATATATCTCTCCAGTCATCCATTGGTTCATCCATTTATGTCTCTTTGTCTCTATGTCTCTATCTATCTCTCCATTTATCTATCTATCTATCTATCTATCTATCTATCTATCTATCCAACCATCTGTTTTTCTCATCTGTAAAATAAGAGGGTTCAACCAGACTTCCTAATCCCATCCAACAAGAGTGCCCTACGTATGTAGGAAGAATGCTGGTTTGAGAAGCAGAAGACCAGGAATCCAATCTCAGCTCTGTGATACTTGGGGACCCTGAATTATTGGTCCTCCTGAAATCTTGGTTCTTCACACATAGAATAAGGGTAGTGATAGTAATAGTGCCAAGTACTGAGGGTTGTTGAGAAGAAAGCACTTGGCAAACCATGGGAATTGGTCCTAGAACCTTAGGGTTCTAGGTGTCTGTGAAATGAAACCTTAGAAGGAGAAAAAAAAAGAATATAGGAAGTGGCAGGTTGGTGGCCAATGGATAAAGTGCCAGGCCTGGAGTTGGGAGGACCTGGAGTCAAATCTGACCTCTGACACCTGTGTGACCCTGGGCAAGTCACTTAACCCTGTTTGTCTAGCCCTTGCCCTTCTGTCTTCAAGCTGTAACTGAGAAAGAAAATGAGGATTTAAGCAATATATAATATATAAGACAGAAGGGCAAGGGCTAGGATTAAGTGACTTGCCCAGGGTCAAGCGAGCTGTGTCTTCTGTCTTAGAGCTGTTACTGTGACAGAAAGTAAGGGTTAAAAAAAAATAGAATATAGGCAGCAATACACAATCCCTTTTTCTGCATATGGTTCCTTCTGGCATTTGTCCAAGAGTTCCCCCTTGCCAGGCAGGAAAAGGAAACGGGAAAGGTAGTGTGGGGCCAGGGATCGGAACCTGTCCCATAAGCTCTCACATCCTGAACAGGGAGGGGGCCGGGGAACCAAAGCCCCTGGATGGGGCTGTTGAACCTGCCAGAGCCGGCACCCCATCCCCATCCCCGCCCCATCTCCAGAAGCATCCACAGCTACTCACCAGAGGGGTTCCTGGGAAGTGTGGGCGGACGCAGCTGCCCCCTAGGGAACGTCCTTCTGGACACCAGGGTCTCCAGGCTCAGTCAGTCGCTGCCTAAGTCCATGCTGCTGCCCTGATGAGGGGCATGGCCAGGGGGAGGAGGATAGAGGAGAAAAGGGATGACAGAAGCACTTATTATTGCTATTTATTATAACAATCATCATTTTGGTTCAAATACAAAAAGCGGTCATTTAATCTGCCTGCATCAGAGCCCATAGATATTAAATCTAAACCAACAGCGGATGACTGACTTGTCCAAGGACTATCCCTGTATTGGAAAAGATGAGGACGAGATTCGGAATAATGACATTCTTTTTTTTTTTTTTTTAAACCCTCACCTTCCATCTTGGAGTCAATACTATGTATTGGCTCCAAGGCAGAAGAGTGGTAAGGGTGGGCAATGGGGGATCAAGTGACTTGCCCAGGGTCACACAGCTGGGAAGTGTCTGAGGCTGGCCTTGAACCTAGGACCTCCCATCTCTAGGTCTGACTCTCCATCCACTGAGCTACCCAGCTGCCCCCTGAACTGAATTTTAATACAGCATTTAATGTTAGTTTCCCAACAAGGGAAGTAGGAAGGCTGACCCTTTAAAAAGCCAACTTGTAAGTTCTTCCATGTAGCTGGGAGGAAAATGGCCCTAGAACAGGTCATCTAGGAGATAGCTCGCCAACAAAAAATATATTGTTGTTGTTTAGTCCTGTCTGACTTTTCATAACCCCCTTTGGAGGTTTTCTTGGCAAAGATACTGGATGGTTTGCCATTTCCTTCTTGAGTTCATTTTAAAGATGAGGATATTGAGGCAAACAGAGAAAGTGAGTTGCTTAGGGCCACAAAGTCTATAAGTATCTGAGGCTGGATTTGAATTCATGTCTTCCTGACTCCAGACCTGGCACTATCTACTACTCCACCTAGCTGCCCCACAAACAAGATGTACAGGCTAAATCAAAGATAATCAAGAGAGAAAAGGCATTTGTATTTTTAAGAGTCAGGAAATGTTGGGGCAGCTGGGTAGCTCAGTGGAGTGAGAGTCAGGCCTAGAGACGGGAGGTCCTGGGTTCAAACCCGGCCTCAGCCACTTCCCAGCTGTGTGACCCTGGGCAAGTCACTTGACCCCCATTGCCCACCCTTACCACTCTTCCACCTATGAGACAATACACCGAAGTACAAGGGTTTAAAAAAAAAAAGAGTCAGGAAATGTTTCTTGGAGAAGGTGGAATTTTAGATGGGACCCAAAGGAAGCCAGAGAGGCCAGAGAGTAAGAGATGAGGAAGGAGAGAGTTCCAGTTATAGGGGATAGTCGGTGAAAACAGCCAGGAGTCAGGAGATGGAGTGTCAGGGAGGCTAATGTCTCTGGATCACAGAGCATGGTTTTAAACTCTGCTATGGAAAACACTGAGTCAAGGTTCACTAGGTTTCAAATCCAGTGGAAAAAGACAAGACACATTTCTTAGATTGGTTTTCTTTTCTTTTGGGGCATTTCGTGAGACTGTTTGAGATCTTTGATAACTGATAAGTTCAAGTTATTTTTATAAAGAAATAGTTTATTTTACCTAGAACAATCATTCACACTTCTGCAAGGTTTTCAGACTTACAAGGCATGTTCCTTCCAATAACACCTTGTTAAGGACTGAAAATGTTCTGCTCCTCATTTTATGAAGAAGAAATCCAGAGAAGTGTCTTATTCATGATCATACCACTATTGTCAGAGCCAGATTTTGAACCTAGGTCCTCAGCCACCTACAGAAGGGACACCTTAGAAATGATTATCAACCAGGACAGTGGCTGGGTGGATTGAGAGCCAGACAGAGATGGGAGGACTCAAATCTGGCCTCAGACACTTCTTAGCTGTGTGACTCTGGGCAAGTCATTAAATTCCAGTTGCCTAGTCCTTACCATTTTTCAAGGAAGGGAGAGAGGGAGGGAGAGAGGAAGGAAGGAAGGAAGGAAGGAAGGAAGGAAGGAAGGAAGGAAGGAAGGAAGGAAGGAAGGAAGGAAGGAAGGAAGGAAAGGAGGGAAAAAA
>NC_058135.1:270373549-270389254 GCF_016433145.1 Gracilinanus agilis
CAGGCCTTGGCATCTTCCTTTCAGCTGGCCCCACTCCATGTTCTTAAGAGCAGGAATGTTCTCCATTTTCTTCTTTTCCAGCCCTCAGCAGAGCTCACGGCACCGATTAGGTTCTCAGCAGATGCATTTCCATCCCTCGCTTCATTCATTCCAGGTGGGGGGTTGAGAGATTTCGGCTCGATTTCCACATGGGAACTTTGCTGGGGCCCAGAGCCATCCGGGCGACCCCAGCCCGGGGACCAGCACCAGGGACAGCTGCGACTGGGCTGGGAGGGCTCTTGGAAGGGAGCGACGACGGCCAGTGGTCTGATCCCAGCGGAGAGGCGCCACCTGGCCAGGCCAGGCCCCCATCCCTGCCGCCTTCCCCCAAGGCCAGGCGGGTTGGGTTCCTCCATCCATTCTCTCTGACCTCCCCCCTCCCCAAAAGAAGGGGAGCACCAGTAGTCGTTCTGCTGCCCTCTGGCGGCTGCGTGGCACACAGCAGCCCAGGACCCCGCTCCCTCCCTCCCCTGCTGCCTCGGGAATGCAGCCCTGGAGACAAGAGGCCCAAGATAAGTCTCCGTGGATGCAGCGAGGGGTGTCATGGCGCAGCCTACCCGAGCTAGTTTGGTTACCTTTGTCTTTGCCTGCTACTCAACTCCCAAGGCCCCAAAACACCACCTGGGGTTTGGTTTTTTCCTTTTCCTCTTCACCTATGCCCTCGGTTTCCTAATTTGTAAAAAATAAAAATAAAACAAAACAAAAAATGGTTTCCCTTTTCCTCTTCACCTACGTCCTCAGTTTCCTTATTTGTAAAAAATAAAAACAAAACAAAAATGGGGAGGCTTCCTTTTTCTTCTTCACCTACGCTCTCAGTTTCCTTATTTGTAAAAAAATAAAATAAAACAAAACAAAAAACGAGGCTTCCCTTTTCCTCTTCACCTACATCCTCAGTTTCCTTATTTGTTAAAAATAAAATAAAACAAAAAAGGGAGACTTCCCTTTTCTCCTTCACCTATGCCCTCAGTTTCCTTATTTGCAAAAAAACAAAAAACAGGGAGGTTTCCCTTTTCCTCTTTACCTATGCTCTCAGTTTCCTTATTTGTAAACAACAAAAATAAAACAAAACTATAAACAGGGAAACTTCCCTCTTCCTCTTTACCTATTCCCTCAGTTTCCTCATTTGTTTTTTATTATTATTTCTTTTTTTTTTAAACCCTTAACTTCGGTGTATTGTCTCATAGGTGGAAGAGTGGTAAGGGTGGGCCATGGGGGTCAAGTGACTTGCCCAGGGTCACACAGCTGGGAAGTGGCTGAGGCTGGGTTTGAACCCAGGAACTCCCATCTCTGGGCCTGAATCTCAATCCACTGAGCTACCCAGCTGCCCGCCTCATTTGTTTTTTAAAGGGGGCTGGGCTCAGCTAGAGCCTCTGCTTTTCTATCTCAGACCCCTCTGGCAGTCTAGGGAAGCTTATGGATCCCTTTTCAAAACTGAGGTTGGTTGGTTGGTTTTTTGTTTTTTGACTAAAGGACTTGCTATATTTCACTTAAAGGTTGGAGAAAATACAAATACCATTTTCTCCTCCCTCCCCTTAGCAGGTTAAGAACCTCTGAGCTCAGGCTCCTGCCAGCTCTGGCATCCTGTGTTCTGAGGTTCCTCCAAGCTTTGACTTTTTCGGTTCTAAGGCCCAGAGGTTCCTTTCATCTCTAAATACTCTGATCTAATGTCTTCGCCCACATGCTCATAGGTCTGGACAGGCACGTTTAATCAGCCCAGCTAACTCCTCAGAGCCGGCTCTTTACCCCCATTAGTGCCTCCCTTTCTATAAGCAGAAATGGCATAGATACCCCCTTGGATGAAGACATTTTTCCTCTCAAGCTCTGTGGAATCTTCCAGGGAAGGAAATAAAGGAAGCCTTGCCTTGGCATGAGATAGAACCCAGCCCCAAATGGTGGAACTAGTCCAATCTGAGTCAAGCCCTGCTTTCCTTTGATTGTCAACAGATTTCGAATTCTGACCCTCAAGCATTCCTTACGCAAAGAGAAAACCAGCTGGCCCGAGTGGGAGAAGGGCTCCCTTTTCTCCCGTGACCCATTATTTATTGACATGGCTAACTGTCTCCATTTGGGTGCTCCAGGTCACAGCTCTGGACTTATCCAGACTGGGTCCAACCTGGGGGATTTCTCTCTAAGATCTCTTTGGCTCCCACCTCCTCCAGTCAGGATCCCCCAGAAGACCCTGAGCTCCCACACAAGCATCTGGCTAACAAAGCAATGACTAGAGGAAAGGTTTGATTCATCCCAACAGAAAAATACTCCCACCTGCTGGAGTCTATTAGATATGGGCTAATTGGCCTCTCTGATTGGCTCCTTCTCCCCCCAAGGGCCCACACACTGGGGTGGACCCAGCCACGACTGCTCAACCCAGCTAAGATGTCTCTGTGTCACAGAGCAGCCACTCAAAGAACTCGCTGCTTTCTTCTCAGGCTTTTCATTCTAAATATCCATGTTCTAGCAAACACAGAAAGGTGTCTTATTCTTTCAGTTGTTCAACTTGAATTAAAAATAATTCTTTGACTTAAATTCTCTGAGCCTTAGTTTCCACATCTGTAAAATGGAGTTACTGATACCTACTGGACCAACCCTTTAAAGTCTAGGAAAAACCTGAGCTCTGGAGGGAAGAGTCAACCATAAATGAAATAAAGTCCTTCCTTTATTCCTTGAAGGAATTTGGAGTTTAGAAAGTCATTCCTTGGGCTCTAGAAGAGTTCCTGCCTCCCAGATTCCCCTGGTCAGACGCCAAACGGCCCACAGGGGGTTGTCCTCCCACTGATTTGGTGGGGAGAGAATAGCTGAGCCACAGCGAGGCTGCTGAAATGAAGCACAAGAAGAGAGCCAGAAAGAACTAGGGGCCAGGCTTGTCAAAGGCTCGTCTAATCTGAACCTGTTTCTCCTGACCGAAGAGATGGGCTTCTTCTCACCCTTGTTTCAGGGCTCTGGGGCCCTCTGGGTCAGACTGACCCTCCAAGCCGAGGAGCTTTGGGGTTGGAGAGATCTCTTGACGAGGTCCCAGGATCCCCTTTGGCCAAAGCAGCAAGCCGGGAACATAGCTCAAAGAACAAGCATTAGACACCTTTCCCCAAGGAGTAAGCAGCTGATAATTCTGGGAGCTCAGGGACCTCCCCGCCAACCCTAGGGACCCCTCTGGGACCCAAGGTCTCCCCGCCAACCCTCGGGACCCCCGACAGGGCTCTGGCTAGAAGATTCAGCCAAAGTCAGCAGAGATGAAGACACCCCAGAAGCAAGAATGAGGATGGAGAAAGAGGGCATTGGCCAGGGTCGAAGGAAGAAAAGTGAGCTGGGAGGCAGTCAGAGGGAAGGCAGCGGGGCACGACGCCTTTGGGGGAGTTTCCCTCCCTAAATTCCCCAGAGAAAGAGCCAGAGGCAAGGAGGCTGGTGCCACAATCCCAGAACCCTTTGAAGAAGGGGACCCTGCCTAGGAGTTCAGTGGGAAGGAGTATGGTCTAGGATGGAGAGAACTGGTTCTCCAGGTTCTGTCAGGGTCCCCTTTCTTTGGATTCTCAG
This sequence comes from Gracilinanus agilis, assembly GCF_016433145.1. NCBI lineage: Eukaryota > Metazoa > Chordata > Mammalia > Didelphimorphia > Didelphidae > Gracilinanus > Gracilinanus agilis. The sequence goes on from NC_058135.1 coordinate 270,377,114, forward strand.
CTCCTGCCCAATGTAGCTCCTCAGTAGCTAAGTGGTAACATGGATAGTCAAGAAACCCGAGTTCAAATCCTGCCTCAGACCTTTTCTATAAAACAGGAATAATAACAGCTCCCACTTCCCAGGGTTATTGTCGTGAGGCTAAAATGAGAAAATAGATGACAATGCTTTGCAGACTTTATGTCAGCTACAAGACAATAAATGAAGAGGGCCAGGGGAATTGTCTGGGAGGAGCTGCCAGGACCATGTCCCCTACCTCAGCCCTGGGGTCCCTGCCACCAAAGGATGCTGGACCCCTCTCCTCCAGAGGTTTGGACACATAGCCCTTACCTGACAGGGATCCTTTGGTGGAGAGAATGTCCCCAGCCATTGATTCCACTGGAAGAGGAGGAGAAGGGTTCAAATCTCAGCTCTGCTATACAAGAGGCTTCCTGGCACCATAGAAATACTATTGATTTGGAGGTCAGAAGACATGGGTTCAAATCACACCTCAGCCACCTACTTCCTGCATGACCTAAGGCAAGTCATTTGGACTTTGGAGACTTTAGTTTCTTCAGCTATAAAATCGAGGGGTGGGGAGGGAGGAAGGTTCATTTAATTGATCTCAAAAGTCTCTACCAGATATAAATCTATGACATTACTTACTAGCCTGGAGATCTTGAGCAGGTAACATCCTTTCTCTGTGCCTCAGTTTCCCCACCTGAAAATAAGAGGTAAAGCATCATAGTAGAGAGAGGATTTATTTATTAAATCCCACTCCAGACACTTACTAAGTCTAAGACCGTGGGGCAGCCAGGTGGCTCAGTAAATAGAACATAAGGCTTAGAGTTGGAAGGACCTGAGTTCAAATCTAAGGACTACAGGTCTCTGGCTCCAATCCTGAGAGAGAAAAGTCCCTCCGAGGAGCCGAGTCAGCTTCCTTCCCCCCATACCTCTGAGTGATCTGGTCCAACCAACACTCACTGACCTCCCAGCCACGGAAGCTGAGTCAAAAGACCTGGAGAGCTCTGGGGCAGCATCCTGCTTAGGGACAGGGAGGAAACCCAGGCTCTCAGCCTAAAGCTCTAATGCAATCGGTCCTCTCCAACCTTCTCCCGTCTCCGCCCCCTCCAGACTCCTCCAGCTCATCCTTGTCAACTTGTGGATAGGAAAACATTCCCAGAAAACAGGAACTGAGCGAACAGGGCAACTGGAGGGAGAGCAGGGCCCAGGCAAGAAGCAGGAAGGCAAGATATCAACAAGGTCTAGCCCGCCCCCCCAGCTGAAGGGCACCCCCCCAACCCTTCAGGCTTTGTCAGGAGTCCTCCATTCACTGGTCTCTGACCGGTCGGAATGATCCCCTTCCCAGGACAGCTCACTTGAGGAAGCCTTAAATTATTGTGAAAACGAGAGTCACTATTACTGTAGCCTGTGTCATGGCTGCCCAGCTTGAGCAGGTGGGATTTGGAGTCCAAGGTACTTTTCCATGCATCATCTCATTTGAACCTTAACAGAGCCCTGGAAGGTAGATAGCCCCATTTTACAAGTTGGGAGACTGAGGCCCAGAGAGAAGAAGTAAATGGAGTAGGATGACACAAAGATTGAAAATCAGGGACTCTTTTTTTTTTTAAACCCTTAATTTCGGTGTATTGTCTCATAGGTGGGCAATGGGGGTCAAGTGACTTGCCCAGGGTCACACAGCTGGGAAGTGGCTGAAGCCGGGTTTGAACCCAGGACCTCCTGTCTCTAGGCCTGACTCTCACTCCACTGAGCTACCCAGCTGCCCCGTGACTCTTCTGATTCCAAATGCAGCCTTCTTTCCACTGACAGCTCATCGTGAAGGTGTGCAAAACCCCTCACCGTCTCATCTCAACTCTTCAAGGTAGATGCTGTCATTATGCCCATTTTTCAGATTAAAAAAAATGAGGCTAAGAATGGACATGACTTGCCAAGGATACACAGCATATAAGTATCAGAGACAGAGTTCAAACCAAGATCTGAGTCCCGTCTCCATATCCATTGTTCTTTCCCTAGCTGCTGCTCCCAGGGAATGATTCTGAGGCTGTGGGACTGACCTGTCACTCCCTTCCTTCTCCCCCCTCCACACACATAGAGCAGGTATTCAACCAGCGCCAGATGGCAATGGAAGGTGGGAGGGGGATTAAAGAGGCTGTTCCTGGACTGAAAGATTAGATTCTGAAGGCAGGATTTGGGAGAGGAAGGAGAGTAGCAGAGTCAGGGGGAGAGTGAGGGGAGAAAGGGGGATGAAAATCCCAGGGTTTTAGAACAATCATGTGTTCTTTAAACTTCAGTTCACTCGGGGGCAGCTGGGTGGTTCAGTGGATTGAGAGCCAGGCATAGAGATGGGAGGTCCTGGGTTCAAATCTGGCCTCAGACATTTCCTAGCTGTGTGACCCTGGGCAAGTCACTTGACCCCCATTGCCTAGCCCTTACCACTCTTCTGCCTTGGAACCAATACACAGTAATAATTCTAAGATAGAAGGTCAGGGTTTTTAAAAAAAAAAAACTTTAATTCACTCCCTCAACAAAAACAAAATGAGAAACAGTCCTTAAAAGGCTTACATTCTCCTGGAAGGGTGAGGGGAGTTTATGGAACATAACATTTAAACAGGATGCAAAACATAATTTGAGTTATGGCTAACAACCCAGGGGAACAGCACCTATTACTGGCCTGGGCAGACAGTAGATACTTAAAAGCTTAGTAAATTGTTGAGTGAAATCGCAAGGCTTCCAGCCAGAAGCCTACCTGGGGTGCCACAGCAAAGTAAATGTCTGAGACAGAATTTGAACTCGGGTCTTCTTGCCTCTACGTCTGAGCTGGACCTGAAAGGAACTAAAAGTCTTAGAGGTCATTTAAATGATAGTGATTCCCCAAGAGCTCCAGGAATAGGTGGGGATGGGGAAGAGGAGATAAAGGAGAATGGAAGCTTCACCCTTAGATGAAGTTCTAATATTTCACTCACTCTCCCCAGGCAATCCTGCTGGCTCAACTGCTCCCCTGCTTATGCCCACAACATTCCAAGAAACATCAGCCTGGAATGTTCTCCCCTATTGGGCTGTGTCCAGCCTAATCCTTCAAGATGCTTCCTTCAAGAAGCTGTCCCTGACCACCCAAGCTTCCCACACTTTTCCCCCTCAGACAACCAAAGAGATAGCATGGTACAGTGGGAAGAGCCCTCATTTTGGACATCAGATGACCAAGCTTGATTGTGATCTCACTTCTATGAGCCTCAGTTTCCCCCTTTGTAAGACAGGGATTAAAAACAAGCATACTATCTACTTCACATAGTGAATAAAGGACTTAAATTGTAAAAGGCTGTCAAATGGTGATACATCACTGTGGACACAATTACTCCTGCCACCTGGTACTATCATTTAACTCTTTAATGAACACTGAAAGGCAAAGGGAAGGCATTATTAGATATGCTTCTTAATGGCAAGCATACACACACACACACACACACACACACACACACACACACACACACACACACACACCAGAACAAGTAAGGATTCCATTTAACTGATTTCTTAGAAAGTAAACTCCTTGAGGGCAATGACTAATTGTCTTTTTCTTCTGGATCTCTAGCACTCGCCATGATGGCTTGGCACACAGTAAGACTTAATAAATGCTCGTGGAATTCAACTTAATCGAATTAGCTGACTGCCAGCACAGAAGGGTTTATACTAGACATCTACCCAGCAGGATGGGGTGGGTGGGCTTAGTTTTGAAAGGCAGTAACTCATCACTGCCCTCACCACCAGCACTCAGCCTGGCATCAGGAGATCTGAGATTTCCAGGCTCTGCCACCAACTAGCTGTGTGACTTTGGATGACTCACATCCCTTCTCTGGGCCTCTGTTCCTTTTACTGTCAAATGGGGATAATAATATCCTTCCTACCTCACTGGGGTGCTGAACGTTGTAACCTCTGACATGCCGTGTAAATATTAGTTGTTAGATTATTGTTATGAACATTTCGTTTTTAGGAAAGTTGAGAAAGGAGATGGACCTATGTACTTTTCCTCAAGCTCTCCCCACCCACGAGGAAGGCAGCTGCCCAGGGTTCAAACCACATCCTTTTGCTCTGCTGATTTAAACCTCAGTTTGCTGAATCCCCTCATCTTTACTCCTGTTGTTCCCCCTTCCTGTAATGACTCCCCTCCTCCTTTCAGAAAGCCGAGCTCAAACTCTGTCTCCTCCACAATATCTGTCTTCTCCGACCTCTCAGAGCCCTTGGCCTCCATACCAAATAACGGAACTTCAATAGAATTTAGAACTGGAAGGAATCTCAGAGATCTACTCGTCCAACCTTCCATGAACAGGAAGCCCTGACAATGGTCATCCAGTCTTCACTTGAATCCCTCCAGTGATGGGAGGCTCATTAGCTATACAAATGGCCCATTTTCCTTCTCGACCTCCACGCATTAAGAAGTTTCTCCTTATTTCCAGCTAAAATCTGTTCCCAAATGTCTACCCATTGTTCTAAATTGTGCCTTCTGGAATCAAGCAGAACAATTCCAACTACTCTTCCACATGAGCCTCAGTTTCCTTAGCTGTAAAATGTGCCCTTTCACCAGGTTGTTGTGAATAAAGTTCTTGGTAAAGCTGAAAGCCCTGAAGAAGAAACAGGATCTCTTTTAGCTGTTGTTATTCTCATTATTATTCTGTCCCCTCCCAGCTGGGCTTCTGACTTATGGACCTCAACATCATGTCTCAGCCGCCATCTTGGAACCTTGGGCCTCTGCACTCTGGAACCATCTCTACAGTCTTCTCCCCTTGGAATATCCCTCTGCCATGCCTGCTCCCTCATCCCATTGGGGACTCCAACTGGTGCTTCCATTTGAGGAAGGGGTCCACGCTGGCCACCCCTCATTTCCACCCCATCTTCTGCTTCCAACTTTCTGGACTTCAACACCATAAAACAGTACTGGTGTCTCTTCTCCTGCCCTGCACACACACACACACACACACACACACTCACAGCCTGCCTTCCAGCTCCCTCCTGTGCCTTGTTTTCCCCTATTAGAACATAAGCTCCCTGAGGGCAGGGCTTCTTCCTTTTTGTTCATGTTTGTATCTCTGGCCACTGAGCACATAGTAAGGGTTTAAATGCTGGATGCTGACCTCCTCGGGATTTATTACAGGTTCAGAGCTGGAAGAAACCTTCAAGGCATTGAATCCAAACCCCTTCATTTTGCAAGTGAGGCCCAGAGAAGCTGTGACTCATCTAAGGTCACGCCGTTACTTCCAGATCCAGAATGCCAAGTTAGATTCTCTAGCTTCAAGCCCAGCACACTTTCCCAGATACCATCCATCCATCCATGCGGAGACAGGGACGCTCCCTCCACATTTAAGAATCTAAAACTCAACCATCTTAGAAAGTTGCCTAAGATAATTGAAAGGTTAGGAGACTTCCCCAGGGTCACACAGCTAGTCTGTGTCTAAAGTAGGCCTTGAACCCAGGTCTTAAACCCTCAACCAGCCCTTTATCCACCAGGGCAGTCTGCTGCTCATTAACCCCACCAGCAGAATGCAAATCCCTTGAAGACAGACACAGTTTAATTTTTGTCTTCGTGTCTTCTGTGCCTATCAAAGAGTGGATATTGAATGGAAATTGAGTGACGAAATTCATTAATGCAGATTCTCCAATTATTTTCTATGCTCGGTCCTTTTTCCTCATCCTGCAAATTCCTTGAGGTCAGGGACTCCATCTTTGCTCTCTTGAATCCTCCCTAAATCTCATCCGCTACATACAGACCTTTCTTGACTTGGTTGGCCCTTCTAAACACAACCCCCTCCCTTTATTTTAAAACCCTCATCTTCCATCTTGTATTGGTTCCAAGGCAGAAGAGCAGTAAAAGCATTAGGCAATGGGGGTTAAGTGACTTGTCCAGGGTCACCCAGCTAGGAAGTGTCTGAGGCCAGATTAGAACTCAGGACCTCTCATCTCTAGGCCTGGCTCACTATCCACTGAGCCACCCAGCTGCCCACCCTCCCTTCTCCATGACTTTTTTTTTTTTTAAACCCTCACTTTCTGTCTTGGAGTTAATACTGTATATTAGCTCCTAGGTGGAAGAGTGCTAAGGGTAGGCAATGGGGGTTAAGTGACTTGCCCAGGATCACACAGCTGGGAAGTGTCTGAGGCCAGATTTGAACCCAGGACCTCCCATCTCTAGGCCTGGCTCTCCATCCACTGAACCACCCAGTTGCCCCCAAAACTTAAATTCTTTTTTTTTTATTTTTTTATTTTTTTTAAACCCTTAACTTCTGTGTATTGGTTCCAAGGCAGAAGAGTGGTAAAGGTGAGCAATGGGGGTCAAGTGACTTGCCCAGGGTCACCCAGCTGGGAAGTGGCTGAGGCCGGGTTTGAACCCAGGACCTCCCATCTCTAGGCCTGGCTCTCAATCCACTGAACCACCCAGCTGCCCCCCCCCCCTTTACAAAAACAGCATCCTCTTGCCAGAGGGAAAAGCCAAGCCAGTCTGGCCATTCCAGAATGGGGCCCGGGCCCCTTCCCTCATTAATCAAGGAACAAACACAAAGAGGGGAGCTCTAAACATTTAGAGAAGAAAGGAACCCTGTCCCTGCAGTGGCCCTGTGGGGCTTTAGAAAGGAGAAATCATTCCTGACAAACTCGATAGCTTTCTTGATAGAATTACAAGACTGGTAGATGAAGGAAACGCAAGCGGGGTAATATATCTTGATTTTTTAGCAAAGCATTTGATACCCGGCCTCGTGTAATCTTACGAAATTAATTCAAACAGCCGAGGCCCTAAGCGCTTGTCAGCCGAGGCCTGAGAGCAGAAGGGCTTACGTGGTGGAGAAGGTGGGGCGAGGAAGGAGAGGAGGAGGAGGAGGAGGAGGAGGAAGTGGAAGAGGAGGAGAAAGAGGAGGAGGAAGAATAAGAGTAGGAGGAAGAGGAGGAAGAGGAGGAGGAAGAAGAGGAGGAAGAGGGTAACCAGGGCTGGAGAGAAAATGGAATGTACCTCCAGGAGGAGGGTGGCTGGGAGGGAGGAGGAGGAGGAGGAGGAGGAGGAGGAGGAGGGGGCCAGGCCAGCTCTTCTCATCCTAATATCTTCATTAATGATCCTGAGAATGGGAGTAAACAACCCTCTAATGGAATTTGTAGAGGATATTATGTTCGAAGGTGTCGGGAACACCAATGAGGCCCGCAGAGGTGCCCAGAGAGACCTGGGGAGAGCAGCCCTGGCAGAAGGCAGCCAAGCCAGGGAGGGTGGTGTGAGGAGGGGGGTCCGGCCCTGTCCAGGGCAGTGAGAGACGCTGGCAGCTGAGGTCAGAGAGTTCCAGGCAAAGCGAGGGGGAAGATGCCAACTGGCATCATTTCCCTCCGAGATGCCACCAGGGCTGCGCTGGAGCTCAGGAAAGATAAGGGCCGATGACAGGTGGGTCCAAGAATAGGCTTTCTTTGGCCCCAAATGCAGAGAGGAGGCTGCCTGGGGACTTTGCTTAGCCCTTCAAATCTGAATCAAGACCAAAGAAAAAGGAGGAATTCTGGGAGGGTGCTGGGGGCACCTGGTACCTGGCGAGAAAGAAGGGGCTGGGGGAAAGGGAGACAGACATAGCCCCCAAGCCAAGGGTTATCCCTGAGGAAACTGAAAGTTCCTGGGGAGCCCTGAGGGAGGGAGGGAGGGTGGGCCTGGGTGCCCGGGGAAAGGTAATGAAAAATTAGCTGAAGCTACCAAGAGCATCCCAGTTTTGTTCTTGGGCACTGCCAGGGGAAGTGATGGGCATGGGACAGAATGGGGATGAAAGGATGCCAGAGGGTAGGCAGGGGCTCCACCTCCATATAAACATTGACATACTACAGACCCAAAGGCCTGGTTCTGTCCAGACTTTTAGGGTCCTCCCAGAATCAGCATAAATGTGGAGGGGTGAGCCCACCCCTTCTGATTCCTTCTTTGGTGAACACTTCAGCACTGAGGAGGCTTGCCAGGGCACCTTAGATGTATGGAAAAGTGGGAAGTCCTCGATTCGGGGTCAGAGAACCCGAGTTCCAGTCTTGCCTGTCACTTGCTACCTCTGGATGACCTTGGGCAAGTCATAACCTCGCTGGGACTCAGGATCTCAGTGTATTAGAGATAAATGACCTCAGAGATGTCTTCCAGCTTTCCATCTGTACTCCTATGATTCAGCACCGTCCTGGTCTGGGATCTCCAGAAAGGGCCTGGAGGAGGAATGGGCCACAGAGATGCTGGCTGCCTCTGCAGATGAGGGAAGTAGACACCCCACAGCTTCGGGGGAGCAGGGGTCCTCCTGTTTGGAGAACCATCTGTGTCTGGAACAGAGCACTCTGTTTCCCTCTGCAGGGACTCAGAGATCCCAGCTTCTGCTTGCCTCTAAGTAAGCCACCCCAGGCCACGGGGCTTGCTAGCTCTTGTTTATACCCCTTCCCCAAAGAAGGCCAAATGGGAAAATCTGCTAGCACCTCTCAGCTGTCCAGTCAGTGGAACGGGCTGTCCTGGCTCCCAGAAGGAGGGCATCGAGTGCGAATCAGGGGCAGTGACTGAGCTCAGTGTGTTGTATATAGTAAGGACTTAGCACATAATTACTGAATGGATGGATGGATAGATGGATGGATGGATGGATGGATGGATGGATGGATGGATGGATGGATGAATAGAGAGATGAATGAATGAATGAATGAATGAATGAATGAGGCAGTGAGACTGCCATCCTTTGGGGGGGTCTGTTAAGCATACAGTGACTGGCTAGTCTCTAGGAAGGATTTAAGGACATCCTGCCTGGACAGATGAGGATGGCCTCGATGACCCTGTCAGCCAGCCCTGTGATGCTCAGCTCCAGATGGAGTAGTCTGGGTCAACCTAGGTAAGAGCCTCACTGGAGAGACAGGAGCCAACGGAAGGACCACAGGGAGAAGGACCCCTCGGCAGAGGTTGTTCCCTAGATCAGAAATGAAAGAAGAGGGGGGCTCCCCGTGGGGCCGGGACCCCCCTCCTCCCAAGTGGTTGGTACTAGTCCTGGGCACACTTTGGGGAGAGTGCCTACACTATACATTCTCCCCCTTCCCACCAGCATCACCACATCACTGATTATGGGGAACAAGTCTGTTTCCATGGAAACCATACAGTGACTAAGGGCTTCGGGACCTGCTCTGAACCAGATTGTGAATATCAAAGCTGCCCTGGGCCCTGAAGAAGGGAGCTGGGGGCAGTCGAGAGGGATCCTGTGGTGGATGAGGGGACAGGCAGGAAAGCGCTGGGAATGCAGACCCCCAGAGGGGAGGAAGCTGCCCATCAGCCCATGTCAGAGCCCCTCTGAAGACAACCTGTGCACAAGGCTCGGACCCAACCCTAGGGACAGCTGGCCCTCGGGGCACAAACCCACTCAACTTTGGCCACAATTACATATTCTCCAGCTCAGTCCAGCCTGGGCATCATGACTTGTCTGTGCCCATATCACCCCTGCCAGCATGAGGCACTGACCAGGGAAAGATCTACAGGGGCTGCTCTTTTTGAAGCTGCTTTTCCCCAAGGCAATCCTGGGGGGCCAGCAGGTGGGGGTGGGAGGCCATGGGTTGGGCAGCAGTAGGGAGGGGGAGCAATCTGCAAGCATAGGGGACTGAGAAAGGGAGAAAGGGAACCCTTCCCCTAGAAGACATCCCTGCTGCAGAGCGAAGAGGGAAACTTGGATTTGGGAAACCCAATATGTTTGTGCTCGGTAGTTCTGGGAAGCTGCAGAGGAGGCCCAGGGATGAGGGGAAGGAGGGGATGCTAAATAGTCCCAAGGCCACAGCAGGGGTGAGATACAGGCAATCCCTCCCAGCCCCTCCTTTCTCTTCGCCCTCCATCTCCAGACCTGCCTTGCCCCAGGGATGGTCACTAGCCAGAAGGGAAAGGGAAGGATGAAAGGCTGAAATCAGAAATGGGTAGCAGATGGGCTGTCCCCCGCCCCATCCAACCCTTAAAGGCCCCAGAAAAATCTTTCTTCTCTCTCCCTGCCCTTGCCAGCTGGGGAATTGCATATCTAGAGGTAGAAACTCTCTTTCTTTCCTGTGAATGGGCCCAACTCCTTACAGATCGTTTCAGATGGTGTTTCCTAAAAGCCAAGGGGAGATAATCGGGCCACCCCACCCCTGCCCCGTCCTGATTCACTCCTGTAGACGGAGGGGAGGATAGACTGGATTTCCTAAGGGGTAGCTCACCCCCAGCCCTCTCCTCCAGCCCCACAGCTGCACGAAATCCACAGCCTTCCTGCTTCTAGCCGTCTAGCCCCAGCTCTTCCTTAGCCTAGTATCCATCCATCTTCAGCACTCTCCCAGGAAAGCTCTGGGAGCTAGTGTTTGCTTCTTAGGGTTACTGCCTCTGCCTGCCCCACTGGCACAGTCTCTGCAAAGCCATTGAAACCCATGCCCATCTCCCAGCCCAGTCCTAGGCTCCCGGTGTCTTTGGGCGTTTAGGGATCATGGAGTGCCCAAGAAGTCAGTGATCGCCAGCAGACGCTCTGTTCCCAAGGACTAGCTAGCTTTGGGGGGGGGGGCTCCCTTTCTCTCTGTCTATCCTCTCTATTAACCATAGCTGAGCAGGGTTGAAGAACCCAGACCAGGGGAGAGGCTCGGTGAGGGGGAGGAAGCAGAAAAGTAAGAGGACAGACTGCAGGGTGAGCCCTGAAGTCCAGAGCAAAAAGCCAGGACCACGGTCTTTCCCCAACTCCCCCCAGGCACCAAGCCATCGTTAACTCCTAATGGGACTTCTCTCCTCACCATCTGGCCCGTGATGGCCACTTGGTTCTGTCCCAGAGAGCCTAGAGGGCAGGGCAAGGCTCCAGCACCTGGGGGGGGGGGGGGGGCGTGTAGTGAGCAAGAAGGCCTGGGGCTTGGGGGACTTTCCTTGTGGACTTCCCATCCCCTGGCTCGCCTTAGCCAGGCTGAGAATCTGACCCTGGTTGTCCCTCTGCTGAGCCCCCTGCCTCAGAGCCAGAGAATGGTACAGGAAAGTTGGATCCGAAGGGCACGACACGGCCCTCCGACGGGGTGGAGGGTGGAAAAGGAGATGGGCAGGGAGCGAGCCAAGCCACCGCTCAACTGGTCCTAAGCCTGTTCTGGGCACCGCCAGTGCAGGAGGGGACCTCATTTAAGGGAACATCTCACTGCACAAGTTTGCTTTTCCTCCTGAAGTCTGCATGGTGGGGGTGGGGGATGGAGGAAATCAGAGGCATCTCATCCCGTCAGGGCGCTCCCCTAGCCGTGGCCCCAGCGCCCCCCAGGCCCCCAAAGGCTCCCTGCCACCACCCCAGCTCGGGGCACCGACCACTCCTCTCTGGTCTGCTCCCGGGCTCCGCTTCCTGGGTCCCCAGTCTGGAGTCCCCCTCAAACGCCACCGCCCTGCGGAGAGGCAAGAGAACTCCGCGGACAGCCTTGGGGTGCCCCGTGGGGATCTCTCACCCCAACCCTGCCCGATCGGTCCCGTACCTGAGCTGGGCTGCGCCGGGAGCCGCTGCAGCGCCCAGCGCGGGCTCCATCCCGCTCGGGCTCAGGCTCCGTCCGAGTCCTCGGGAGCCGGCGGCGGCAGCGGCGGCATCCTCCGCCCTCGGCCCTCTCCGCCGCCGCCTCCTCCTCTTCTTCCTCAGGCTCTCCTCCTCTCAGATCGCTCGTCTTCCTCCTCCTCCTCTTCCTCGGCCCCTCCTCCTCCTACTGCTGCGCCTCCGGGTGCCCCTTACTGGCCCCTCTCCATGACTCGGGGGCGCACGCAAGCCCGAGCAGGTCGCCCCCGGCGGGGCCCTCTGGAGCCGACGACTGAGAGGGGAGCCGGGAGCCCCCGCTGCCGCAGCCGCAGCCGCCTCGGGAGCAGGGAGGGCCCGGGCGCGCCGCAGCGCCCGGCGTCTGCAGGAGGGAGCAGGAGCAGCCCTGCGCTCCGAGCTCTAGCCCGGCCGCGCAGCAGCAACGCTGCAGCCGCCTGCCCGCCTGCCCGCCTGGCCGGCCGCCTGCGCTCCTCAGGTCCGGGAGCCGAGAGCTGCGGCCGCCCGAGCAGCAGCCAAAGCAACGGGCAGGCGGGCGGGCGGGCGGGCGGGCGCTGCGGGTCCCAGCTCCGCCCCCTCGCCGGCCGGCTCCCCCCACTCTCTCCCTCCCTCCCTCCCTTCCTTCCTCCACCTTCCCCACCCCTCG
>NC_058135.1:270393983-270415593 GCF_016433145.1 Gracilinanus agilis
TCTCTCTATATATATATATATATATATATATACATATATATATATATCTGCCTCTGTCTCTCCCTTTGTGTGTGTGTCTCCTTTCTCTCTGTCTCTCTGTCTCTCTCTCTCTCCGTGTCTCAGTGTGTGTGTGTGTGTGTGTGTGTCTGCTGGTCTTTTTGCCTCTGATGCAACCTTATTGGTTTGTACTTAGGTTGGGTTTTTGTTGTTGTTTGTTTTTTTCTTTTCTTTTCTTTTTGCCAAACTCTGCTACCTTTTGGGCAAAGAGAAAAATGAACAAATGGCCAAAAGAAAGGGATTAAGGAGGTAGTAAAAGGAATAGAATCCAGAAGCTTAATTTTTTTTAAGAAAACTATTTGAGCACTACAATTTGGCAGAGCTAATCTGAGGGATGCCAGGACCTTCTTTCCAGTTTCCTGGAATCAGTCAATCAATATGTCTTCACTGTTACTATGCTTCAGCTCTGAATCGTGGCTAGCTACAAGGATGCAAAAGACCCAGTTCCTACCTTGAAGGAGCTCTCCCATTTAGAGAGAGTGAGCATTTTTAAAAGAATTAAAGAATAATGGGAGACCAGGCAGCTAGGTGGTACAGTGGATAGAGCTCCAGACCTTGAATGAGGAAGACTCATCTTCCTGAGTTCAAATCTGGTCTCAGATACTTAATAGCTGAGTGACCCTGGGCAAGTCACTGAACCCTGTTTGCCTCAGTTTCCTCATCTATAAAATAATATTAAGGGGGGAAATGGCAAACTACAATCAGTATCTTTGCCAAGAAAATTCTATTTGCCTCAGTTTCCTCATCTGTCAAATGAGCTGGAGAAGCAAATGACAAACTACTCCAGGATCTTTGCCAAGAAAACCCAAATAGAGTCAGTCACAAAGAATCAGACATGACTGAAATGATTGAACTAAACATAAGACCACCTGTAATTCAGAGCCAAATTGTGTGGCCCAAATGGGAAGGATTACTATAGTATAGAGCAGGGGTCGGCAATGTATGGCTCTTGAGCCATATCTGGCTCATTTGAGGGCCAGATATGGCTCTTTCTGCAGGAGCCATAAAGTCAATTTTTTTTTCAAGCACTGTACAGCTCTCAATCCACTGAGCTACCCAGCTGCCCCCAATGGATTATTTGTGGCATTTATGGCTCTCAAGGCCAAAAAGGTTGCAGACCCCTTTAGTCCTCAGTGAGGACTAAAGTGATCTGGAAAGGCTTCAAGGAGGAAGTAGGACTTGAGCCAAAACTTTACATTTGGAATGTTTCCCCCTTCCTCTCCCAGGATCCTTAGTTTCTTTGAGAGTGGCTCAGCTTCTTCCTCCTCCATAAGTCATTTCCTGATATCCCCTCCCCCAGCTATTAGCAGTGTCTTACTTTGTATTATATTATATATAACTTGAATTTACTTCCTTATGTTCTATTTTCTGAGTAGGATGCAAACTCCTTGAGAGAAAGGAGAGTTTCATTTTTGCCTCCATACCCCAACCCCTATGCACAGCTTGTGCATTGTAGGTCTTTGTAAAAGTTCAATGATCCCATTTAAAATCACAGTAGACAATATAAAATACCTGTCCATCCACTTGCCAAAACAAATCCAGGAACTATATGATCACAACGATAAAACATTTTTCACACGGATCTAGACAATTGGAAATACATTAAATGCTCATAGGTAGGCAGTGCCAATCTAATAAAAGTGACAAATTCTTCCTAAATTAATTTACTTATTCAGTGCCATACTAATCAAACTATTGGAAAATCATTTCATAGATAGAAAAAATAATAACAAAATTCATCTGGAAGAACAAGAGACCCAGAATATAAGGGAATGAATGGAAAAAAATAGGAAAGAAGGTGACTTAGCTGTACTAGATTTCAAAACAAGTTGATACTGGCTAAGAAGTAGAGTAGAGGAGGGATGGAATGGATTGGGCACTCAACATGCAATGGTAAATGACCATAGCAGCCTAGTGTTTGGCAAACCCAAAGATTCAAGCTTTTGGAAGAAGAACTCACAACAACTGCTAGGAAAACTGGAAATGGTACTGCAGAAATTAGGCAAAGGCTTACACCTCACACTACATACCAGATTGTCAAAATGGACACTGTAATGCAAGGATGCTACAGAAGGTTTTGCTTTTGCTAAGTTCAACTGTAAGCAGCCCGGGCAGTTAGGAGTTTAGAATTTTCAGAAAGTCAGTTGGAATCTAAGGCTATAAATAAGGCTGAAGTTCCAACTGACAGGGCTTTTGCCTTCTGGCTTTGGCTTTGCCTGTTGGCTCTGCTTTTGGCTCTGCCTTGGCCTGTGTTTCGGTCTTTTAGGGCATTTGAACCTAGCTGATTTCTCTGGACCTCTCCCTAACCTCTCCATATTACATCCCTGCTATTTTTCCCTGAATTTCCCTTTGGGCCCTGGGAGGAAGGGTGGGTTTTGGTGATTGGATATCGTGGGTTTAGTTTTTTGTAGGCAAGTAGGACATCCTTAAATCAAGCTATCCTTTATTTTATTGATCTAGTAAATACTTTACTTTAAGACAGTCAAATATTCCTGACTGGGAGAGCAGGTTCTCTCAGTCTAACCCCTTCTGTGACCCTTCCCCCACCATCAGCTTTCTCCCTAGCAGCTGTTACAAAACGCTAAACCCCTCTCTCCTTCCGATTATCCCTGACATTAATAAATCCCCTTTGTTACCTACTCAAAGCCTCTGGTGAATCATTGTATTGAAGATTACGGCAAGGGCTGAAGAGGGAAGGAATTATTTCTTTTTATTTCTTGAGGGAACTGCAGGTATCCATCTTGGCAGCAAGTACCTACCCAGGACTTCCTGATGCCATCAGTTTCACTGGCAGGGAGTAGCTCTTTTGTCTCCTCCCTCAAGGGACTTAGAAATTAACAAGAGAAGTCCTCCGGCCAGATATAAGACATTTATGACTGGCCCAACTCCTTTTGTACCTTAGAGATACCTCCCTGATTGAAGAACCTGAGCCTATTTCCTCTCAGTACCCTCTGTCTCTAGCCTCTGTGAATAAGCCTGTTTAAGCTGCCCTCCCATCCATTTAAGATGCTACTCCCATCCATTCCCTTACCTTCCTATATACCACCTCATTCATCCCTTCCCTACACTCAGCTATCTCCTTCATTCCCCTTTCAATTCACCTCATCACCTTTTATCCCTCCTCACTACCCAAATTGCCTGAGTCCAACCAAGATTACCTACTTTTTGATAACAATACATGACTTAGGAATAAAAGTTCAGCAAATCAAATTGGACCTTATTGCAGTAGCCATCAGCAGTTTTGCCACTGAGCTTGACTGAGAGAGTGAGGCTGATGACTTTGGGCATCTCTGCCTCACTAAAAGCCAATTTACGCACAAGTCATCACCTGTGATGTCGCTTGTCTTCAAACATGTAGGGCCAACAAGATCTGGGAAGCAAAAGGAAGGACAATTCAAGTGAAACAATGAGAGAGGCAGCTTGTGGTGGAGGATAAGGGCTGACCTTAGACTAAGAAAGACCTGAGTTCAAGTCCTGCCTCTGGACAAAAGCTGGCTTTGTACCTCTTGCACAAATCACTCAAACTCTCCATGCCCCAGGCAAATCTTTGAGGCTTAATTCCAGCCTCAAAGATTTGCCTGGGGCATGGATACAAGGAGTTTCCTCACTAGGAGTTCCCTGCACCCATCAATCACAGGTCTGGATAAAAAAAATATATATATAAATGAAAACAAGGAGGTAAGAATAAGCATGAGGCCAATGAGTATTATTAAGCATGGGCTTAATGAGTGTTATTGAGTTGTTCAGTCATTTTGGTCACGTCTGACTCTTCATGACCCTATTTGGGGTTTCTTTGGCAAAGATATTGGAGCGATTTACCATTTCCTTCCTCAGCTTATTTGGCAAATGAAGAAACTGAGGCAGGAAGGGTGAAGTGATTTTCCCAAAGTCACACAGATTTGAAATCAGGTCTTCCTGACTCTGGGCTGGCACTCTATCCTCTTGGCCACCAGGCCTGCCCCACTCAATGGAAAGATTAATATAATCAGACATATGCAGGAGTTGTTGGTGAAATCAGTGATGGGAAAAGCATGGGATATGGAGCCAGAAGCTCAGAGTTCAAAACTCTAACTCAGTGTTGAATAAACTGAAGTTCCACAAAGTTAAATGATCTGCTCAAGGTCACACAGCCGATAAATGTCAATAATAGCATCATCATCATAACCAAACTTTAATACCTCTTCAAGGTTTGCAAAGTGCTTTATCTCACTTGACCCTCACAATGACTCTGCATAATAGGTGCTATATTTATTCTTACCCCTGTTTTACAGTTGAGGAAACTGAGGCTGTAAAAGTTCAGCATCATGCAGTTGTAGCAAAGGTCTGAGTTCACATCTGAACCCAGATCTCTGGGAGTCCTCATCCAGGCTGGCTCTCTGAGGGCAGCTTGGAGAGGGGAAGGGGAAGGGGAAGGTAACTCTTCCCTCCCTTCTTCCTCCTCATCTCATGCATCAGTTCCAGGCAGAGTAGGACAGTTATTAGGTTTTGGGTCCTCGAAGACCGATTTTTAGTATCTCCATAGCATGGGCTGTCTATGCCACCCACCTCATTAGTGTACTTAGCTCTGGGAGATTGATGGCTCAGCCTTTGATTTCATCTGCCACCTCCTGCCTCATTCTCTAAGGATTCTCCCAATAAAACAGTGGCTCCCAGCTGTCCCCAAACTTCAGGCCCAGGAGATAGAAGGAGAAAAAGACCGAAAAAGGGCAAATCAGACCTCAGCCAGTGCTAAAAACTGCTCTGGCTTAGGAGTCTGGAGAGCTGGTTGGCAGTCCTGAGTCTGGGACTAGCTGGCTCCAGAGGGCAGCTTAGCGAAGTCGCTGTCCTTCACCAAGCCTCAGTTTTCCCCATCTGAAGAGGTTAGATGGCGTGATGCCAAAAGGGTCTAATCTGTCCTAGGTTCTACTCTGGCGTCAGACACTTCCCAGCTGTGTAATTAGAATATGTTACCCTAAAAACTACAATTCCCAGCACCCCACTCTCCTCACGTTATGTGCTGATGTAGGGAGGATATAAATTTGGTGTAACCCGACCTCGTGCTCTCTTGTCTTCCTGTCCCAGTTTTGATGGAGAGGACTTTTTATAGTTTTTTAATTTATTTTTTTTAACCCTTACCTTCCATCTTAGAATCAATACTGGGTATTGGTTCCAAGGCAGAAGAAAGGTAAGGGCTAGGCAATGGGGGTTAAGTGACTTGCCCAGGGTCACACAGCTCGGAGGTGTCTGAGACTGGATTTGAACCCAGGACCTCCCATCTCTAGGACTGGCTCTCAATCACTGAGCTACCCAGCTGCCTCCTGGAGCAGGCTTTTTAAACAGGCAAGGAGAACTTATCACATGGTCTTCATTTTGTTAAATAATTGGTTTTTTACTTTTATTTTTTTTTATTCCCTCTACTTCAAGTGACTATTAATAAACTCTATAAAATATAATTCTTGGAGTGTTGGATATTAATTTAAATCCTACACAGCTGTGTGAGCCTGGGCAAGTTGCTGAACCCCCATTGCCTAGCCCTTACCTCTCTTCTGCCTTGGAACCAATACAAAGCATTGATTCTAAGTTGGAAGATGAGGGGTTTTTAAGTGCCTAATCTTCTCAGGTCTCTGTCCTTGGGACTCTCCCAACTCTGACTATCTATGTTATGTGTTCTAAGGTCCCTTCTGGCTGTAACATTCTATGTTCTAAGGTCTCTCCTACCTGTTACATCTATTCTAGATTCTAAAGTCCCTCCCAGCTCTGGCATTCTACGTTCTAGGCTAGCTCTTTGGGTTCTGATGTCTTCTGTTCTCTTTTCTAAGATTCCTTCCAGCCCTTAAATCATAGTGACTGAAATGACTCATGATGGCACCTGGGTTTGCAGGGATGTGGCCAAACGCCCAGCCCTTTCCTCTCAGGAATTCTTGGGCTTCCTGTTCCCTTCTGGCAGTCTAGGGCTGGGGAAAGGATTCTTTCCTGGCTTTCTCCTCTCCCAGCTTTCCTATCGGAAGCCCCAGGGTCGCTCTCTCCCTGGCAGCTCCCTCCAGCCTCTGGTCCCAGGGAAGGTGAACGAAACTTCCTGGGCCAAACAGGAGGACAGTGGGCTTGACTTTTGGAAGGAGGTCTCTCCAGAGGCCCTGTTCCCCACACCCAGAGCATCCTTCATCCATGTCTGTTGGATCAGTGAATCGAATGATAGCTACTGGAGAGCACTAACTAGCCTGTTGGCAATGGACACTGCCCCGAAGTTGCCTTCAAAGCTCTGCTCGCTCTTCTAAGGGAAAATATTCTTGATTCCCATCCCCCAAGGTATCTGCTAGCCCTTTCATATCTATGTCTTTATTTCTGTATACGCACACTCCATGGCTCCCTGCTAGATTATAAGTTCTTCGAGGGCAGGAATTGATTTACCTTTCTCTTTACATGCCCAGTGCCTAATGCCTGGCAAGCAGTAGGAGCTCAATAAATACTTATTGATTGCTGATCTGGTCCAGTTCTTTCATTTTAAACTTGGGGAAACCAAGACCAAGAGGAAGAGTCTCTTCCAAGTTTGCAAAAAAAGTCAGGATTTGAACCTAAGGCTTCTGGATTCAGATCCGAGGCTTGGCCCCTTGTTCTGCCAAGAGATAGTTCCAAAAGTCTCAGTTTCACAAAATATCCGTAGTCCATGCTTCAGGGCAGCTAGGTAGCTCAGTGAACAGGACTCTGGTTCTGGAGTCAGGAAAACTCATCTTTCTGAGTTCAAATCCAGCTCCAGACATATTCGTGTGACCCTGCACAGGTCATTCACCCCATTTCCTTTCCTAATATGCAAATGACCTGGAGAAGGAAACAGCAAACCAGTCCAGGAACTTTGTCAAGAAAACCCCAAATGGGGTCACAAAGAGTGACACACCACTGAAAAACTCTGGAACAATGTAAGCCTTGCTAATATGGAGAGCTGGAGCTAAGTGGCTTCCACTGATGAAGGATAGAGTAGAATAGGATTCCTTTCATAAAAGAATAATAATGGTAGACCATATGCTGCCTCAACTTCCATGTTAGTGTGACTAGGGGGCCCACATGGCTGCTACTGTGGTTGTTGTTGGGACATGTCTTTTGCTGGCTTGACATGAGTGACATTACTCAGATTACTTATTTATTTACTTTTTATAACATTAATTGGCGAGAAAAGTTATTGAACTACCTAAAATCTTCTGAAACAACCAAAATGAAGCTGGCTAAGATAACATTCATCCTATCTAGCATCTTGATGATTTCTTGGTCCCTAATGCAGGATATGGTGGATTTTTGGTTTATAAGGGTCCCTAATTTCGTGCAACAACTACTGAACATCTATGATTATTATAAATCGTGTGCTCTGGCCCTGGTTGAATATATTTGCTTTATCCCAACAGCCATAGCCATAATCCTAACAATATGGCAATTCCTTAAGGTCTCGAAAAATGTTTTCTCTCACTTGTGGCAATGGTTTGACTTAATTACTTCACAAAAGAAAGATACTGATTCTGGGGAACTAGTAGATAACATCAAACTACTATTCCAAGTATTGAAACAGATAAGGGAAGGAAAGGAACTGGACAAATACAATTCTCCAGCTAGAGATTGTGGAGTCCAAATACCTGGGAAAGAATACCTCTAACAAATCAAAGCCCAATAACAACCAAACATCTGCAAATTCCATAGTCTCTCTTTTACCAATCGTAGATAGAACCATCATGCAACCTGGGGAAGGGGTGGTACACGTGAAAACATATAAAGCATTCACCCCAAGTGATATGGAGGTGCTAAAGAGACACTTTCCCAAGTATTTTGAAAAGCCTTTCAAAAGCATAAAAGAATTAAAGAGGGTGTTCACACTATTTAATCCCAGTTTCGATGACACGGAATTTCTTTTAGGGGAATTTTACTCTTCCTCAGAAAAGGAAAAATTCCTAAACAAAATGAGGACAAATCCAAATTTAACAGCCTGGTCATTGGTCCACCAGGACTTTGATTTTACCCAACATGCAAATCTTAGGTGCCTGATCCAATGTAAAACTGATTAACTAGAAGCCATGAGAATTCATGCTAAAAGACCAACTTTTTGGCAAAAATTCAAGAAATTAAGACAGGGAGAAGAGGAACATCTTAGTAGTTTCCTCAATAGAGTAATAGAGGCCGAAACAATCCTGGGATTACATGATACACATGCCCAAGACACCATAGATCATATCCGTAGGCAGTTTGTAAAGGGAACATCAATCCCAATCCAACATTACTTTAGACTAAATTGTCCACAGTGGGAATCACTGTCCCTGGAGGATGTAAGACAGCATGCTTCCTACATCCATGATTCAAAGCAAAAGGAAGCAAGGATAGCAGGACAAACTGACTCAGACAAGGATGAAATCATAGCTGATTTGAGAAGGCAATTGAAACACACCAAAAGAGAAAAAGAATTGGAGGAAATAAAAAATTTTGCCCTCCAAACTAGTAGGAGCCAAAATCAATACAGGCAACCTACAATTAACACCCAAAGACCAAAATCATTTTCCCCTCGGTGCTTTCTTTGTGGACGTCCAGGTCATATTTTAAAATTTTGTAGATTTAGACAACAAATTGATTTTTCCAAAAATTATAATTATAATCAAAGAGACAGAGGTACGAGAAGGAGCTATTACAACACAAAATGGTCCAAAAACAATAATGATACAAAGAGAAGTGAGGAAAACAAACATGATGGTTCGTGCTGTAGCCATGAATGCAAGAAATTTAGCCAATCCCCATCCTTAGAAGAAATGGAAAGGTACATACAGTTGGGAACGAAGCCAAAGTCACTATGAATCGAGGTTCCTAATTCAAAAAGATCTAATCGTTATAATTTCGGTGTGAGAGTGTGTAGCCTGAGTGCAAAAAATAATATCGAAATACTGGGCAAAACAAAACAGGTGTCTAAAGCAAGCTACACAGAATATCAAGATATGTCTGTGGTAGATAAACAACAATGGGAAGAAATAATGCAGATGCGCAGAGAAATATGTGGCAATAGTGAGGATAACTATATAAGGGATCATCTTTCTCATTCCATCACAAAAATATTGAATGAGAAGCATAAGGATCATACAGGCACTTGCAAAAGCTTGCAATCTTATTCAAAGTCATCACAACCTCAAACTCCTCTCTTTATTCCAAGTCTAAAACAAAGGGGAAACTTGGATAAAGAACATTATGGTGAGGATTTACAATGTATCCAGAAAAGAATGCATTCAGTAACCTCAGGGGAGTTAAGTACCAAAATTCTATCCCATTCACTTGCTTTGGACATATCACAGAAAGAGATTAGAGAGCAAACAAATCAGTATGTTGGCAAAGACTTGATTTTAAAGACGCAACCCACAGAGTTGCCGGATGATAGCAGCTGTTTAGGAAATTCTACATCCACCTTTCTCAACCCCTTAGCTGAAGAATTCCAACCAAAAGCATGGGGAAGGGAAAGGGAGCAGTTGTTATCCCCAGTAACCAGTGTGACTAATAACAACAATAATGAAGCTTGGTCAGTGATTGAAGATAAAACACATCTGACTTCAACCACACAAACTTCAGGGCAAAATAGTGAACATCAGTCAGCTTCTAAGTCAATAGTTGTACCAGAGGTGTTGAAGGGAACACAAACTATCTACCAAACATTCCCGGATACAAACAAAGGGAAAACTTCTGATCTGAGGCTTGACAGTTCTCTAAATGTCAGAGTGGATGGTGAATCACACCAAACCTCCACTTCTGCAGCCCTTAGCAAAAGCCAACATGAAACTTGCACAACTGATAATGACTCACCAACTCTCAATGAGGGAATGCTCTTTAAGCCTGCTTTCTGTATTTCTGATTCTGAACTGAACTTACCTGAAGTTGCTAAAGGAAGTTCTGGTTTAGATACAAATGACCATATGCGATACTAAATAGATAATAAGTTCAATTTGTAAAAAAAAAAAAAAAAAAAAAAAAAAAAAGAGAGAGAGAGAGAGAGAGGTAGATTTTTTTAGAATTGATCCTTGGTTCCATGTCACTCATGTCAAGCCAGCAAAAGACATGTCCCAACAACAACTGCAAGACCCAGTTTTTATACAGCACAAAGATAAATTAGCAACCAACCAATCAATCAAATAAATCCTTAGAAAGTCCACAGCCTATACATGAGACCATAAAACCAGAGCAACAATTAGAACAACAATCAGAACATGAATCATTATTTAGAATATTAATTAGAATCACAATTAGACCAAGAACCAGTAAACAATCAGATATTACACCAAATTTTACATCCAAATGATTATCCCAATCCCAATTACATCTTAAAAGAATCACCCGTAAATCATTGTGACAATGAAAAAGAATCAATGGCAGAAGAAGACACAACATTTGATTTGCAATCAATCCAAGACCTAGATACTGACATTGACAAATAAATGAAAACACAAAAGACTTTATCACGAACTCTTGTTACCTGTAATCGTCTTTATTAAACCGAAACAAAAAAGAGAAAGAAGAAAGATTAATCACGTTTCATAGACATTTGAACTTTGTTCCTGACACAAGTCAACACACCAGAACATCAGTTCCAGTGCAAGATGATAAGCGCGGG
Source organism: Gracilinanus agilis (assembly GCF_016433145.1). NCBI lineage: Eukaryota > Metazoa > Chordata > Mammalia > Didelphimorphia > Didelphidae > Gracilinanus > Gracilinanus agilis. The sequence goes on from NC_058135.1 coordinate 270,404,638, forward strand.
TACATCAAACGACACAAGTCAACACAACAGAACATCAGTTCCAGCGCAAGATGACAAGCGTGTGGGTAACATCAAACAGCACAAGTGAGGCGTTGCTGACTTCGCAGATCATCACAAGGATAGCAAACCTGAGGACTACAAAAAAATCCGTGATTGAATACACAATCGGTGTATGGGACAACAAACCACACCCGTGAAGAGGAGCGTTGGAGCAGCGTTAGACCCATGCATTTGAAAAACATAACTTACACCCAACAGAATTCTCACTGCATCCAACACTTTAGATTCCATCCACACAGTACATACACTTTGCAGAAGAATTCCAGTGGAGTAAGTATGTAACACTACATTACACAGAAAGGTCACACTAGACAACACATAGGACATTTTCTGACTTCACATCTACATGTGAAACATAAACTTACACTTAAGAGAGAAGTTTGTCTGCCTTAGGACAGAATTTTCCTCTTACTTTGGTTCAGACACCTTCTACTCAAATCACCTAACATTTCTTGTAAATAATGTATATATGTAAATGTTTGCTTACTAACTCTTAGCAATAAGTTTTACTAACACACAGGGACAGTTAGTTAGCTTGATAAGTTAGAACAGGGACAGAATTTTCTAAACTTTCTTTGTAAATACTGTACATAGCTTAAGTCTATAGTTTAACCAAAAGACTTACAAAGAATATTAGTCTTACTTATTCTTACTAACATTTCTAACATAGGCATAAGTATACTAACATATCCATATACTAACTTTAGGAAGATGAATTAGAATTTGGAAATTTAGATTGCAAAATTTTTCTTAATTGATATTTTTGTTGCTAGTTCATAAAATTAGATAAGTACATAGATAGAATTGATTACTTTGTTTTAGTTAGCAAATGTTAACTTTAAGACTGTGAATGTTTGCATTTAATCTGCTTTTCTTTTCTGTTTAAAATTTTTGCAAAACCGAAACCCCATTACTTTCCTATGCCTTTCCCACAACCTATCTTAGTTTTAACTTAGACTAGTCTTAGCATAGTTTAGGAGTAAGCAACCCTTTTTATTATTTTACAAAACTTAGATATGGATAAGAGAATAGTTATAATTTAGCTTAGAATAAGAGTAGTAACCCCTTAGATCTTAGCAACCAGAAAATGTTGCAAGGTGCAAATTTTCCAAAAAACATATGAGCTGATCTATAATGCAAGGTGGCTAACAGAAACTTTTTGCTTCTGTAATTTCTAATGGTCACAAAAAGTCAGTTAAACATCTTAGAATCTTCAGAAAATCAGTTAGAACTTGAAGCTATAAATAGAGGTGAAGTTCCAACTGATGGGGCTTTTGCCTTCTGGCTTTTGCTGTGGCTGGAGGCTTTTGCTTTGGCTTAACCTGTTGGCTTTGGCCTAATTGCTTCAGCCTTGGGCTGTGCTTATTTTGTCTTGGGGAAATTTGGACCTATCTCATTTCTCTGGACCTCTCCCTGATCTCCCACCTCCATCCCTCCCCTTCCCTGAATTTCCTTTGCGTCCTGGGTGGAAGGGAGGGCTTGGTGATTAGGCATTGTGGGTTTAGTTTCTATAGGCTAGTAGAGTATCCTCAAATAAGTTACCCCTAGTTTTAATGATTTGATAAAGACTTTACTTAAAAGGCAGTCAAATGTTCCTGACTGGGAGAGCAGGACTCTCTCCGTCTAAACCTCTCTGCGACCCATCCCCCACCCTCACCCCTCTCCCTATCGGCAGTTAGAAAACTCTGAACCCCTCTCCCCTTCTGACTGACCCTGGTATTAATAAATCCCTTGTTACCTATTCAAACCCTCTGGTGAATCATTGTGTAGAAAATTAAGACAAGGGCTCAAGGGGAAGGAATCTTTTCTTCTATTTCCTTGAGGGAAGCTGGGGGCATCCATCTTGGCAGGAAGTACCTACCCAAGGACTTCCTTCAACCATTGGTTTGACTGGCAGGGAGGGGCCCTCTCGACTCCTCCCTCAAGAGACTTTGAAACTAATGAAAGAAACCCTCCAGGCAAAACCTAAATATTTCTTACTGGCCCTAATTTCCTCCCTGTATCCTCTGGCTCAAGCCTCTGAGAATAAACCTGTTTGAGCTGCCCTCTCCTATATACCCCATTTCCTTTATCTCCTATATGCCTTCCCTTACCTTCTTTCTTCCTCTAATCACCTTATAATCACCTAATATCCCCTTTATCTTTCCTCACACCCAAATTGCGTTTGTTGACCTGCTCCAATTACCCCATTTACATCTTGATAACACTACAGAATAGCAAGTCAAATGGAAGAGCAAGAAAAGTTCTCTCTCTCTCACTCTCTCTCTCTCTCTCTCTCTCTCTCTCTCACACACACACACACACACTTTCTCTCACTTTCTCTCACTCTCTCACTCTCTCCCTCTCTCACTCTCTCTTTCTCTCTCTCTTTCACTCTCTCTCACTCTCTCTCACTCTTTCTCTCTCTCCATATCTCTCTGTCTCTGTCTGTCTCTCCATATCTGTCTCTGTCTGTCTCTCCATATATCTCTTTCCTCTGCCTCTCTTTCTATCTAGGTCTCTCTCTCTCTCTCTCTCTCTCTCTCTCTCTCTCTCTCTCTCTCTCCATGACTCTGTGTGTCTGTCTCTGTCTGTCTCTGACTCTCTCTCTCTCTGTCTCCATATCTCTCTCTTCTGTCTCTCCATCTCTGTCTCTCTGTCTTTCTCTCTCTCTTCATATCTCTCTCTTCATCTCTGTCTTTGTCTCTGTCTCTGTCTTTCTTTCTCTCTCTTTCTTCATATCTCTCTCTTCATCTCTGTCTTTGTCTCTGTCTTTCTCTCTCTTCATATGTCTCTTCATCTCTCTCTCTCTGTCTCTGTTTCTCCATCTTTCTGTCATCCTCTCTCTCTTCATCTCTCTCTCACTGTGTCTCTGTGTCTTTCTCTCTCCATCCTTTTCCCCTACTCCTTTCTGACTAAGTAAAATCATAAAATCCCAAAAATAGGTAAATAAATAATGGTAGACTATAGAACTAAGCCCACCCAGTGCTTACCTCCCAGTGACCCTATGAGATAGATAGTATGAGCATTATCAACTCCATTTTACAGATGAAAAGTTGAGGTCAAACTAGGTTCTTGTTATTCACATTACTTTTGTTTATAAGACTTCTGATTTTATCATGAGATATTTTCCCTACCAATGGGCACTTTCTAGGCAACTTATAGTCTTGGAGAGCTCCCTGGGGAAATGACTTGCCCAGAATCATTCAGTTATATCAAAAGTGCCAACTCACCAGCCACTATGCCAAGCTGTTTCTCATTCATCTTAGCAATTGTAATCAATGTAATTAATCACTTTTTGTAGAGGCAGCTTGACATCAGGGATGGAGTGTTGAGTTTGAAGTCAGGAAACCCAGGGTTCAAATCTCAGCCCGACACACCACACACTTATGCTAACTGTGTCAACCCGAGTAAGAGGCAGAGAAGCCCAGTGGGCATTCAATCCCCAAAAGAACAGTTAGATCACTGGAGTTCAAGCCCCACCTTTGCCACTTCCTATCTGATTGACCTTGAGAAAATCACTGTAACTCTCTAGGGGTTCGTTTCTTCATCTACAAACTGAGTGGGTTGAATCAAATGCCCTCTAACATCTTTTTTCCAGCTCTAGGTCTGTCGACTTCTGTATCAGTTAGGATTTAGCAGACAAATCCTAAGGGGTTTTCCATGCTGAGGAAATCACATGTCCTTTATGTGTTATTTCTTAACAACTTAATAACTCATTTGAGTTACTTATTAATGACTTAGTAGCGCTTTGATGTTTACAAAATACTTTTCACAAAACAAATCTATGAGAGAAAATTCTTCAGGGGAAGTCACCCAAGGAGGGACTTCTGGGAAACTCTCACTGATGAAATTCTGAAGAAACAAAGGGAAAAAACACTGACGAGGAGGGAAGATGGTAGCTGTCTGAAAAGCCCCACAAGGATGCCCAGAGAACTCCCCAGCCAACCTTGATTTTAAGAGAGATATACAGACACGGAAGCTAGTGGAGATAACAGAGGATGGGTACAAAAGCCCGGCAGTTTATTGTTGGAGCTTATTGGGAGTGCAAAAGTTCACAATGGAAGCTGATGAAGAAAGCTAAGGACCACAAAAAGGGGTTTTCTTTAGATCCATCAGGAAAAAGAGAATGATTGAGAACCAAGAGCAAGAGAAACTTCTGAATAGAGCTATCCAGAAGTGGAGTGGGCCACCTCAGGAGGGAATGGAATTTTCTTCAATAAAGGTCCTTTGGAGTCCATAATGGTCTCTCTCATCCAGAGACTGGAAGACTATTGATTGGGCTTTGATTGACTATTGATTGATTCTTTAGGGAATATGGTGGAGCTTAATGGTCATTTCCAACTCTGAAATTCTGTGGTTCTAGAAAGGTATTATTATTATTATCCCATCCTTTACAGAAGAGGAAACTGAGGCCCAAAGAAGCTCCATAATTCAAGTAGGGTCACACAGCTAGGAATGAGCAGAACCAGGACTCAAATACAGTCAGAGCTCCTGACTCTAAGTCCTGTGTGCTTACCTGCCTCTCAAAGAGGAATCAACCAGATAAAAGCATGAGTGAAGCTCAAGGATTAGCTGATAGAATATAAGCTACTTGAGAGCAGGAACTGTTTTGTTTCTGTCTCAGCATCCCCAGTGCCTGACACAGTCCTTGGCACATAGTAAGCACTTAATGGATTATTTTATTTGTTTGTTTGTTTGTTTTAAAACCCTTACCTTTGGGTAAGAAGAACAGTAAGGGTAGGCAATGGGGGTTTAGTGACTTGCCCGGGGTCGCACATCTAGGACGTGTCTAAGGCCAAATTTGAACCCAGGGCTTCCTGTCTCCCAGCCTGGCTCTCTATACTGAGCCACATAGCTACCCCATCCCTTTTAACTTTTACAGTTGAGGCTATTGAGGCCCAAGGAGAGTAAGAGATTCATCTGAGGTCACATAGGTAGAGAGTGTCAAAGGTGGAATCTGAAACTGGTTTCTTTGTATTCTGAATCAGATCTCCAAAGGACCCTTCCACTAGAGCATGCTGCTTCACTATTCTGGGTCTCAGTTTCCCCATCTGTAAAGGGGGAGCAATGATACACAATTATCTCTACAGTTCCGTCCAGCCCTAAAATCTCATGTTTTTATGATGGAAACCTGGGAATGGTGCCCACACTGAAACAAGGAACTGTGCCTATCATCCAGAGTCAAGCCAAATGCCATGTCCTGTCAGGGAGCCCATCTTCCATTTACCAAGCTGTGTGACCTTGGATAAGGTCTCTGAGTCAAGTCTCTGAGCCCCAGTTTGCACATCTACAAAATAAAGATAATGCTAGAACTACTGTTATGTTGATAAAAGAACAGATATTTTGGGGAAGCTGATGATTATGCCAGGGCCAGCAACCTTCAAGACACAGACACTGATTGACAGGCTTCAGTGAGAAAGGAGGGGGTTAGATGCTCCTGGCTCTCAAACCCCTCCCCATTAACAGTTGAGGTTTCAGTTGGAAAAATGGAGAACTGACTGAGGTACTTCTGGTAAGTTTCTGTTGAGGCTGAACTCTAATGATGTTCCCCTTTTCTTTAACTTATATTCCTTACAGGTCTGATAGAGGAATAAGTAGAAGCTAGTTATCTAAATGTTGAAGAACTGAGATAGATGATCTTCTTCAATCTGGCAGCTGACAGGATTCAAGCTAGATGACCAGACTTGAGCAGTGAGTATCCCCCAAATAATTCCCAGGCACAGATATTGTAGGTAAAGCTTATATTAAGACGGAAAGGAAAAGCTAGAGGGGATAATTAGGGTTTTGGTTAAGGAAAGGATGACCCTGATTTGTTAGGTTGAAGCTGCCCTTCCCCCCCCCCCAGGAGGGGGCGAAGGACACTTAGCTACACTGGCTCTCTTGTTAATAGTGAATATATCTAATCATTAAATCACTAAATAATTGTTATATTGATATTGATAAGGATTAACCCTACAAAGCCGGCTAAGCCCTGAGTAGAAACCACGATGGCTTATGCCACAATGGCCACTCAGGTGAACCCCCCCAAGTCAGGAGCAGTAAACAGTCTCTTCTGCTCACCTCAACCCCCAGAAAACAACTGTCTCAACCCTTCTCAACTGCCCCCTTACCCAAAGTTCTCCAGGGGGGGTCCCCTGGAATTCTGGGTGACGCTGTCCCTGTATTTTGCAGGGATTCCATGCTTCCATCTCTACATAACAGTACTCAGATTATTGTAAGTAGCAACTGAGATGGCGCCCAGAGGGCAAGGTAGCGAGGCTGGGGAGATGTTGCAGAGAGACAGGTTTTAGCAGTCTTTGTTAGTTTTGAGTCATGTTTGACTCCTCAGTTCTTTGTGACTCCATGTTGGTGTTTTCTTGGCAAAGATACTGGAGAGGTCTGCCATTTCCTTCTCTAGCTTCTTTTTTTCTCTGTAAACCTTTGCCTTTTGAGTTGATATTAAGTATCCATGATGAAGGCAGAAGAACAGTAAGGGCTAGGCAATGGGGATTACATGACTTACCCAGGATCACACAGCTAGGAAGCATTTGAGGTTAGATTTGAACCCAGGATGAATCATGTAACCATGGAAATTTTTTTCTTAATCAATAAAATTTAAAAAAAAAAGAATTAAAAAGAAAAAAAAATTTGAAACCAGGACCTCCCAACTCCAAACCTGACTTTCCATCTGCTGAGCTACCTAGCTACCCCCTCTCTGGCTTATTTTTACATATGAGGAAACTGAGGCCAACAGGGTTAAGCGACTTGCCCAAGGTCACATAGCTAGGTGGTACCTGAGCTCAGATTTGAACTCATAAAGATAAGTCTTCCTTCCAAGCCCAGTGTCCTATCCGCTGCACAGACTACCTACCTAACATAGTCAGGGTTGAAGGGGAACAATTAGAGCCAGTAGGATCAACAACAGTCTCCAGAGCAGACCTTTTCCCCTTGATGGAAGTCATTCATCAAAAGCTAGAGGACTGGGGCAGCTGGGTAGCTCAATGGATTGAGAGTCAGGCCTAGAGACAGAAGGTCCTAGGTTCAAATCCGGCCTCAGACATTTCCCAGCTGTGTGACCCTGGGCAAGTCACTTGACCCCCATTGCCCACCCTTACCACTCTTCCACCTAGGAGCCAATACACAGAAGTTAAGGGTTTAAAAAAAATAAAAAAATAAAGCTAGAGGACCATTTCTTAGAGATATCTTCAGAAGGGTTCTTGGTCAGGTCTTTGCTGGACAGGCTGGTAGCTGAAGTCACCACCAGCACTGCCATTCTGCAACTCTTTGAAAGTGATTCTGTCCCCAGTTTCAGAGGGACAAAGCACTTTGAAATAGGAAGTACAGTAGAAAAGTTCATTATTTTGTTATTGGCATCAACATGATCATTGTTCATTCTGATCTCATCCCTTTCCATTGAACTTAGAGAGGAAACATCCTAGAACAAGTCACTATCCTGCTAGTATTCCTGGAAGTTGGATTCCTGAAAATGGCTTTCTAAAAACCATACCATGGATGAAATGACCATTTTTTGGGCAATTGAACAAACACATTGGGTTGGAAGCTTGTCTTAATCTTCGGAAGGTTCATGGAAAGCAGCCTCTAAAGGAGCAAACAAAACAATAAGAATTATATGGGCCGTATCAGGTGTTCATACGAGTTCGATTTCACGCGCTAGATCTCTGTGTTTTTTAATAATATTTTTTCCCAATTACGTGTAAAAACAACTTTTGACTTTTTGTTTGAGTTCCAGATTTTCTTCCTCCTTCCCTCCTTTCCCTTCTGTCTCATTGAGAAAGCAAGCGATGTAATATAGGCTCCGTGTGTGATCATCCAAAATATTCCCATATTAGCCGTGTGGTTAAAGCAAACCCAGTAGACCTCTGAATTCTGAAAGCATTTCATTCCACACTCTGAGTATCAGCATAGGGAAATCCATTAAAAATAGTGTTCTTGGAGCATGAATTATGTAACCATGTTAACTTTTCTAAAAAATAGATCCTAAAATTGTGTTAAAAAATAAAAATAAATAAAAATACAACTCCACCAAAAAAAGTAAATAGTGTTCTTGGGGTTTTGAGAAGCAAGGTGGTGGAGTGGAGAGAGAAAAAGACTTAGGTTCAACTCCTGTCTCCAATACCTACTAAGCCTGTGATCCTGGGAAATCACTTAACCTCCCATCACTCTAGAATTCTTTAAGACTGGAAGTTATGGAATAGATGCATATATGCAAGAAGAGAGAGAGTTTCCTCACCCCAAAGTTCCCTAAACCAGGGAAATGATACATCTAGTTCCCACTCTCAATACTGTATCCTTTAAAACTTTGCTTTTGTCTTAGTAACAACTCTAAGACAAAAGGGCAAGGGCTAGGAAAATGGGGTTAAGTGACTTGATCAGAGTCATGCAGCTAGGAAATATCTGAGGCCAAATTCGAATACAATTCCTTGCGACTGTAAGCCTGGCTCTCTATTCCCTGCCACCTTATTGCCTCCTATCCTTAAGTTTTTAGAAATGAAGGGGCAGAGGGACGGCTGTGAGACTCAGTGGATTGAGAGCTAGGGTCCAGAGACAGGAGATCCTGGATTTAAATTTGGCCTCAGACACCTCCTAGCTGTGTGACCCTGAGCAAGTCACTTGACCCCCATTGTCCAGTCTTTACTACTCTTCTGCCTTGGAACCAATACACAGTATTGATTGCAAGATGGAAGGTAAGGGTTAAAAAAAAAGTGAAGGGGCAGCTAGGTGGCTCAATGGATTGGGATCCAGGTCTAGAGTAGGGGATCCTGGGTTTAAATTTGGCCTCAGACACTTTCTAACTACGTGACCCTGGACAAGTCACTTGATACTCATTCCCCAGCCCTTACCACTCTTCTACCTTAGAACTGATACACAGTATGGAAGGTAAGGATTTTTCTTTTTAGTTTTTAAAGATCCGTGTTGTGTGTGGGCAGTTCTGAGCACCAATTCTATCTGTGATGACAGTCTAGCTGCTGGATTCTTGAGTTCCATCTTTGTAGCATGGAAATTTGTCACCTGTTAGTTTATGAAAGAATGAGATCATTCCAACCACCGAGTCACGTCTCGCTTTGATATTAGGTAGGTGCCAAAATTTTGCAGTTAACACTCATGTGTTGTACCATTTTTACCATTTCTTTTTCTCCCTCTGAATTCTATAATCTGGGCTTCTGAGGGCAACTCTTTGGGGATTCCTGGGAGCAATGACTTGGTCCCATGGCAGCCCCAAATCCCCCCCTTGATTTTACGAGCAATCCACAGGGCAGCCCTTTGCTCCAAGTTCTGTGGTTGGCATAGCAAGAGTCAAGGTGAACACAGATCGCCATCACTCACTGAGGAGAGGTCTTTGAGTCTCTCTTGGATCTCAGCTGCTTTGTGGGTTCCACGAGGAGGTAAACATCCTTATTTACATGAGACAAACGCCAGGCTGTGGGTCCACTATCAGGATTTATTATTGGGCGGCGCAGCGACGTCTCCTCTTTGCAAAATCATTTCCGTATGTTTAAAAACTTGTTTATTGTGTGCTCTGAGGCCATCCATTCTCTTCCTCCTGGTTAGAGGAGGGCTCATTCTTCTAACTTCCGTTCTCTTACAGGGATGGACCTTGGGGCTCATTAATATCGTATAGACTTCTGTTAGAAGACATTGCACATCGATGATGGTCTTCCTAACAGTTCTCAAAATGTGTGTTCAGACTCGTATTGCTAAGGGCAGCTATCTAGCCTGGTGGATAGAGTGCAGACCTGGGTTCAAATCCAACCACATACTTCCTAGCTGTGGGACATTGGGCAAGTCAATTACCTAGCAGTCACACTCTTCTATCTTAGAATCAGTATTGATTCTAAGACAGAAGGAAAGGGTTGTTGGTTTGGGTTTGGTGTTATTTTTTTGTTATTGTTTTTAGGTATTGGTTGCGGGGCAGCTAGGTGGCTCAATAAGTAAAAATCTAGTCCCAGAGACAGAAAGACCTAGGTTCGATCTGGTCTCAGACACTTCCTGCCTATACAACCCAGGACAAAGTCACTTAATCCCCATTGCCTAGCCTTTATCCTTCTTCTATCTTAGAATCAATAACTGATTAGGAAGGTAATTGATAAGGAAGGTAAGGGTGTTTGGGGTTTTTTTTAAAGCATTAGTTGAGGGGCAGCTAGGTGACTCTGAATAAAAAAACAGTCCCAGAGACAGGAAGATCTAGGTTCAAAACTGGTCTCAGACACTTCCTAGCTGTGTGACCCTGGGTGAGTCACTTAACCACCACTACCTAGCCCTTCCCACCCTTCTGCCTTGAAACTGACACTGACAGAAGATAAGGATTGTTTTGTTTTGTCTTTTGGAAAAAGACAACTAGTACTGCATCAATATCAACTCTTTTTAATGTGTCCTTCCTACTGAGGTTTGATTTAAGGGTGCCAGCCAGTCTCATGACAACCACAGCCACAGCTTTCTCCTTGATAACTTTATGCCCCAAATGTCTTGGCTAGAGGGGACCAAAGTATTTGTAATTATCGGCTTGGTCCATTGGTTCAATTTGACCTTCAGATTCCGGCCTGAAGCCTTCATTTTCTATCTTTGATATACATTAGGAAACTTTCACTTATCAAATCTAAGTGACATTTTAACATAATTGGAGAGAGATGCCACCGAATGGGATGTATTTTTACATGTTTCATGTATATTTTTTCTTTTGAAGCCTATAACTTGATGTCATTTATGTATAACAGATGGTTACTTAGGATAGCTAGTTGGCACAGGGGATAGACTGCTGGGTCTGGAGTCTGGAAGACATGAGATCAAGTCTAGCCTCAGATACTTACTAGCTGTGTGAGCCTGGGAAAGGAAAAAAGGAAGAAAGGAAGAAAGGAAGAAAGAAAGAAAGAAAGAAAGAAAGAAAGAAAGAAAGAAAGAAAGAAAGAAAGAAAGAAA
>NC_058135.1:270430539-270444015 GCF_016433145.1 Gracilinanus agilis
CTTTTCTCCTCTCCTCTCCTCTCCTCTCCTCTCCTCTCCTCTCCTCCTCCCTCCCCTACCTTCCATCTTAGAATCAATACTGTATATTGGTCCCAAGGCAGAAGAGCAGTAAGGGCTAGGCAATGGGGGTTAAGTGACTTACCCAGGATCACACAGCTAGGAAGTGTCTGAGGCCAAGAAAAGGCATACCAAGCAGGGAAAGAAAGCGCTCGTATGGTTGCCGAAGTGTCGCAGGAGACGTGTTTCTTAACTTAAGGCAGGGATTCTGAACGTGGGGGTCCCCATGCAGATTTTCAGAGAGCCTGTACAGCTCAGATGGGAAGAAAATGACATCTTTCTTTCACTAGGATTAGTTTCCTTTGGAATCACGTGTGTTTTCTTTTCTGCCTTTCAAAATATGATTCTGAGAAAGGGCCCCTAGGTTCTGCCAGATGTCCGCTAATGGGGTCCATGACAGAAACAAGGCTGCAAAGACTCTGGCTGCTGACTTCCTTGCCAGGATCCACTCTGGCCAAGGTTGGGGCTCTGGGAACAAGCTCCTTAAGGAGGTGTCAGCCTTGGCAGGAATCGGGGACCCCTCCGGGGAACTCAGCAGCCTGAGTGTTGAAACCTCAATGATTAAACATGCTGGGTGGGAACCCCGAGGCCTGAGCAGAAGGCTCGATAAAGCTGGCATATGGCATTTCTATTGCATGCCTGCCATACTCCCAAGAAGGTGCCGTGGGATCTACCTGCTAATTCTTGGGCGAGAGCCTTGTTAACTTACTGGCTTGGACTTTGGAGCCTCAAAGACTGGAAGAAGCAGATTCCGGCAGGTCCCACTAAACTGAGAAGGTGGCAAGCACTCATGTCTGGTGGATGGTGAACCGTGGCTTCGCCGTCCCGCAAGACTAAGGTTCAGAAGGGTTCATCAGGAGTTTGACTGAAGGTTTGAAGAAGGGAAGCTCTTGGAGACACTATCCAGGATGTCAGAGGCTTTCTGGGGTTTTTGCTCAGGGAACAGGAGTATTCTTGCTGTGAGGAATCATGGTATATGGATTATTGAGTTGGTAATTCCCCAGGAGAGTCAGAACACTCCTAGGTGTCCATCCAGGTCATGGCATACCGTCTGAGAGGCACCAATGGTGTCCCAAGAGCCAGTGCCCATGATGGCCAAATTAGAGATTTGGGGATTAGAAAGAACATTCTACAAAGCCTCAGGTTCCATGTCTTCTGTCCCTATGATGCAGAACATCATCCCCCTACCTGGTTCAAGGTCAAAGCATAACATGGGATGGTGGAAAGATCACTACTAGAATTGAGGGCAGACCTGCTTCTGCTAAAGACCATCTCCACAAACTTGGGGGGGTCTCATCATTTTTGAACCCCTGTTGATGCCCTTAGAAAATGATATATTTTTTAACCCTTACCTTCCATCTTATAATCAATACCGTGTATTGGTCCCAAGGCAGAAGAGCAGTAAAGGGTTGGGCAATGGGGGCTAAGTGACTTGCCCAGGGTCACCCAGCTAGGAAATGTCTGAGGTCAAGAAAATGAGATTTTGAATGAAGCATTAGACTAGACCAGGCTCTTCACTGGGGTCCCCAAACCCCTGAACTTGGATGGAGAAAAAATTCTATCTGTATTTCAATTTTATTGGTTTCCTTTGTGATCTGGAAGATGAGCTGGAGAAGGAAATGGCAAATTCCTCCAGTTTCCTTGCCAAGAAAACCCCAAATAAGGTTACAAAGAATCAGAAAGGACTGAAACAACTGAACAACAACAACAAACTGTAATCCTGTGGCTTATTTCATGCTTTTAAGAACAGGATGTTGAGGAAGGGCCCATAGGCTTTACCAGGCTGCCAAAGGGGTTCATGGCCCAGAAAAGGTTAAATAGATCAAGAGGCAGTGTCCCATAATGGGCAGAAAGCTAGCCTGCCTCTGACACAACCTGGTTGTTTGACCCTAGGCAAGTCACTTAATCATACTCTCTAAGGCACTAAGTTTCAAAGACTCTGGTTATCTGTCCTGGTAGATAGAAGTTTGAAATTACAGATTTTTTTTAGACTCTTACCTTCTGTCTTAGAATCAGTACTATGTTTTGTTTCCAAAGCAGAAGAGCAGGAAGAAGGGTTAAGTGACTTGCCCAGGATCACACAGCTAGGAGGTGTCTGAGGCCAGATTTGAACCCAGAATTTTCTGTCTTCAGTGCTGACTTTCTATCCACTGAGCCACCCAGCTGCCCTCAGATCTGGTCTTTTAAAAAAATTAGACTGAGAGATCTACTCTCAGGCTAAAATCTGATACTGATTAGTCTAAAACAGGGGTCAGCAACGTATGGCTCTCGAGCCATATCTGGCTCTTTTGAGGGCCAGAGAGGGCTCTTTCTGCAGGAGCCATAAAGTCCATTTTTTTCAGGCGCTGTTACAGGAGCGGCACTGTGAGCACTGTACGGCTCTCACGAAATGACATTTTTAAAAATGTGGTGTTTATGGCTCTCAGGGCCAAAAAGGTTGCCGACCCCTGATCTAGAAGCTTTCATCTCCTATGTTTCCAAGGTGAGTCACTCAGGCAGCATGGTACCCCCTGTCCCAGGGACTCACCAGATCACTGCCAGGCGGTGGAGACACCTGAAAGAATTCAAGTGAGCCACCTGCCTCAGTTTCCCAAATTGCAAGGATCACAGGCCTAAGGCAACATCTCCAGTCCCCTTTTCTAATGGGGGGGAATATATATATATATATATCTCAGAGGGAAAACCTCAAATGGCAAGACTTTTTTTTTTACTGCCCAACTGAGGTTTCCCATTTAACATACACAGCAGGAAATGCCAAGATTACAGTTCTCTGAGCAATATTAACTCACCCACACAGCCCACCTAGGACTAAGCTTTCCCAGCCTGTCCTTATTAGGAGGATTATTGCTCAGGGTTCAGATTCCAGCCCCAGCTGCAACCCCCTGGGGAATGCCAGGGAAGGATGCCAGACCCAGGAGGCTGCCCATCCGCAGACACATGGGCTGTCTGAGGGCCCCATCGAGGGAGGGATTGGGAATCCTGGTCACTCCATGGTCTCTGAAGCCCCTGGGGACCAAGAGTGCTTCTCACTATGGATCTGGCAAGAGACTATGGGGTTCAGGCAGAAGCCAGACCTGGTGGTCCAGTGAAAACAGCCCTGGTTCTGGAGTCAGATGTTCTGAGTTCAAATCTCCCATGATACTGGGTGAGTCGCTTAAACATCCTGCGTGTCAGGGTCCTCTCCTGTGAAGTGAAGGAGTTGTACTGTCAGAGGTAATAAGAATGTAGGCTGCTGAGGGGAGCCTGAACCTGAAGAAATTGGAATTAAGAAATGGTTCTAAAAATAGAGAACAGCCTAGATAATGTGCATTTGTGATTTTCTAAGGCTGGAAGGGAGCCATTTCTGTTAGAGTGGCTCTAGTGGCCTGGAGCCTGCTTGCTCTAACTGCTCCTCCGGACCTTTTCCTAAGACACAGCAACATGGGCTGCTGGGAAGGGGAGTCGGGTAGATGATGCTTTCTGTCAGTTTACTCTTGTGTCAGGCCAAAATCATTCTGGAGGGTGGCGTAGACTTCAGAGTTCAGAAGGACATAAGGGCATAGACTCTAGAAGAGAAGGAGGAACCTTAGAACAGAGGATGTCAGAGCTGAGAAGAACCTTAGAACAGAGGATGTCAGAGTTGGGAGGAACCTTAGAACAGAGGATGTCAGAGCTGAGAAGAACCTTAGAACAGAGGATATCAGAGCTGGGAGGAACCTTAGAACAGAGGATGTCAGAGCTGGGAGGAACCTTAGAACAGAGGATGTCAGAGCTGGGAGGAACCTTAGAACAGAGGATGTCAGAGCTGGGAAGAATGTTAGAACAGAGAATGTCAGAGCTGGAATTAACCTTAGGACACAGAATGTCAGAACTGGGAAGAACCTTAGAACAGAGGATGTCAGAGCTGGAAGAATCCTTAGAACAGAGGATGTCAGAGCTGGGAGGAACCTTAGAACAGAGGATGTCAAAGCTTGGAGGGAGCTTAGAACAGAGAAAGTCAGAAGCTGACAATGAACCCAGGACATGGAACAAAGAACGTTATTAGCGGAGAACAAGCCGGGTGACTTATGAACTGGCTGCTGTCCTGCCGTCTGCCTCTCATCTCTCTTTCTCTTCTTCAGGCTGATCTGGGCAGGACTGAGAGCTCCCCTCCCGCAGCTCAGGCCCCGCAGGCTTTCCCAAGGGGCAGGGGGCCGGCCTTCCACCCAGACTCCAGCCCAGCCATTGTTTACATGCTGGACTCCAATAATAACTATTTGGCCAGGCTGCTGCTTGCACTAATGTGCGAGGAGTTTCCTTCCCTCCCAATATCCCCTCTGGAGCTGGGTCTGCTCACACACATCTCCCCCCTCAGCTCTCCCCGCTGTTCCTCCAAATCAACCTGGGGGTGGGGGTGGAGCCTTCCCTCCCTCTCCCCAGGGTCCCCCCCTTGTTTGTGCATCTCCTAATGAGCTCCCTTAGAGCAGGGAGTGGGTGGCCCTTTTCTATCTCCATCGTAGCAGCTGGGTGGGATCCAGCCCCCAGCTCGTGGGGCCCCCAGGGCTGGGGGCAGCGGCTCCCAGTGACCTGTTCCCATGGGTGCCTCCTTGTGGAGTCAGGATGGCTGCGAGGGGAGCTGGAGGAAACTGAGCTGTGGCTCCTGGCCCTTCAGTGGCCCCCTCCCAGCTGAGGGACCCTGGACCAGGAGTCATTGATCCCCTGCCCCAACCCAATGTTACCTTTGCTTCTGCTGGAGTGGCAGGTTTGGGGCTGACCCTGTCTTGTATTGCTCATCATACTGGACTCAGAGTGGGGTGGGAGAGATTGATATGAATTCTACAGCCTCACTTTCCTCATCTGTAAATGGGTTTAATCATGCCTGTCTTACCCACTTCACAGGGCTTTGGTGAGGATTAACTTGCACCATTTACATAAAAGTGAATGCAAAGCCTTAAAACTATAGAAATGGTAGCTCAAAAATCAAAAGCCCTTCCTCTTCTACAACCTGGGAGAGGGCTTCTGGGAGACCCTGGGATGCTCCCTTGCCCAGCTCGAGTTTTCTCATGCCTTTGTCATTCAAGAGTTCCTGGCGAGGCAGCTGGATAGCTCAGTGGATTGAGAGTCAGGCCTAGAGACAGGAGATCCTGGGTTCAAATCTGACCTCAGACACTTCCCAGCTATGTGACCCTGGGCAAGTCACTTGACCCCCATTGCCCACCCTTACCACTCTTCCACCTAAGAACCAATACACAGAAGTTAAAGGTTTAAAAAAAATTTTTAAAAAGAGTTCATGGAGACAGATCATTGGCTGTCTTCTGTGATGCTCCAGCTCCCTCCCAATGTTTGACAAAGACAAGTCCTCCTTATGTGTTGGAGGCTCTCCTCAATTTCTTCCCAGCACTGTGATGGTTAAGAAAGTTTGTATTTCGGGGGAGGGCAGCTGGGTAGCTCTGTGGATTGAGAGCCAGGCCTAGAGATGGGAGGTCCTAGGTTCAAATCTGGCCTCAGACACTGCCCAGCTGTGTGACCCTGGGCAAGTCACTTGACCCTCATTGCCTACCCTTACCACTCTTCTGCCTTGGAACCAATACACAGTATTGACTCCAAGACGGAAGGTAAGGGTTTAAAAAAAAAAGTTTGTATTTTTTAAAAAGCTAAATATTGGCCCATTTTAGGTCCTCTACAAGACTGTGGGTAGGACAGGGACTTTGTCTTGTCTTCTTCATATCCACCCCCATCCCTTACACAGAAGTATTTAATACTATGTTTGTTGAATGAATATATGAAATCTGTTTGCAAAAGATGACTTTGCCCTTGGCCTTTTCTCTACAACATTCCCATAAAAGGAGTTTATTGTGGAGTTACTTCCAAGATCCAAGTTCCTCCAGGGTAAACACGATGGCTTCTGATTTACTGACGAGTCTTTTATACAACTTTTTTTATGAACATGCTAAAAGCATGAAAGAAGGCACGAGAATAGGGCAGTAGAAATAGAAAGAGGTGGACTGTGATGGGGCTCGCTGATTGTCCTAGGGCCATGTTGGTGAACCTATGTTACGCCTGCCACATCACCCATCCCTCTGCCCAGCAGCCCAGTGGGAATGATTCCTCCCTCCCCTGTTTGAGGTAAGGCAGGGGACTCACATGTGCCGTGAGGGTTGGAGTTTGGGCACTTGGTCTCTAAGAGGTTCACCATCACTGCCTTAGGGGATCTCTCAGGTGGTTTTCCATAACTAGCCACTGAGGTATCCGAGATGGTCTGGGAGTTGCCCTAGGACCTTAGGTAGCCTCTATGAAAAGATAGACAGTGGGCTCAGTGTCTCATGAACTACAAAGACTTTTAGAGATCAGCTAACTCAACCCTCTCCTTAGAGAGATGAGGCAAGAGAAGCCGAAAAAGAATAAGAGACTCACCCAAGGACACACAGCCTTATAAGCTGCACAGATGTGATTCAAACCTCAAATCCCATGTTCCTTCTCCAGGGATGTTCTGTCTTCCTCTGCTCTCACTACTGACCTTTGCTGGGAAGAGAGGGGACATTTCTGGGCAGAGGCCTCGGAACCCCTGGAGGAGGGTCCTAACTGAGGGAGGCAAGCACAGGTGATGTTGGGCCAGAATAGAGGTGCTTCCACCTTTCTTTAGGTCCCAGCCAAAATCTTCCCTTCTACAGGAAGTCTTCCCCCAACCACTCTGAATTCCAGTGCCTTGCCTCTCTTAATTATTTCTGTTTTCTCCTGTATACATTTTGTTTTATATATATTTGTTTCCATATTATCTCTCCTAGTATACTGGGAGCTCCTGGAGGTCAGGATACTGTCTTTTACCTTTTTTTGTATCTGCAGCATTGGCACAGTGCCTACCTAGCACATGTTCTATGCTCAGTCATTTCAGTCATGTCAGTTCTTTATGACCCCATTTGGAATTTTCTTGGCAAAGATACTGGAGTGGTTTGCTATTTCCTTCTCTGGCTCATTTTACAGATGAGGAAATGGAGACAAACAGGGTGAAGTGACTTTCCCAGGGTCACACAGCTAGTAAGTATCTGAGGTTGGATTTGAACTTAGGTCTCCCTGACTACAGGCTCTACACTCTATCCACTGCACCACCCAGCTGCCCCCATATATATCTGGCACATGGATGCTGTATAAAAGATCATTGATTGGTACACCATGGGACAGCGGGCTTTTCTGTCTCTCCCCCACCCCCAGGTTTTATCTTCACATCTTCTCCTCTCCCCCTCTTACCTAGGCTGGCTTGCTCTGAGATCTCTTAGAGCTGTGATGGTGAACCTATGGTGCATGTACCAAAAAGGACAAGCAGAGCCTGCTCTGTGAGCATGCGAGCTATCACCCACCAGAATTCATTATTAGAAAGGCAGAGAGACTCGGGGGAGCTGCTTCCTCCTCCCTCTCCACCTCACTGAGGACATTTTTGCACTTCACCCACCCTTCTGCCCAGCAACCCAATGAGAGTACTTCCTCCCTTTTCTGGGGTAAGGAGGGGTGCAGGGCATGTGGCACAGGGTCTGAGGGGGGCAAGGATAGGGCATAACACAAGGTCTCTAAAAGGTTCACCATCACTGCCTTAGAGGGTAAAAGACCTAGAAAGAATAGAGGCAGTTGTGTCTAGCAGCCTGGAGGCAGACATTGCCTCCTCCAGATCAGTGGACAGCTCCTTCCCCACCAGGCTGGCCTCCTGGGCTCTCTCCCAGTTTCTAGTTTTTCACAAGAAGGTTCACTTTCCCCAACCTCCTCTTCAAAGCCAGCTCTGAGAAGTGGGGCAGCACCATTTGCATATCAAAGGCAACCTTCTCCCTTGCCCTGGCCCAGAGAGACACCTGAGCCAAGATACAGGAAGCTCACACAGTAGCCTGGGGGGCAAGTAGTGAGTGCCCGACCCTGGTGGCCACTGCCCAAGTGTGTGACCTTAAGACTATGGGTGACAGAGTCTCAGTCAGGGTGCTAGGGGTGGGGGGGTTGGCCATCCTGAAGACCCTAAAGGGCACCATGAGGATTCAGAGGGAGAGCCCATCAGTGTGGCCTACTGGAGACTTTGGGTACCAAGGCTGACATTGTTAGTCTATTGTGTGTCTAAACAGAGGGAGTGCCCCGGTTAAAATCAGGAAGACCCAAGTTCAAATCCTACCTCAGAACTCTTATTAGCTGTCTGATCCTGGACAGATCAACTGACCTCCTTTAATCCTGTTTCCCCATTTGCAAAATATGGATAAATAACAACACCTACCTCCCAGGGCTATCCTCAGGCTTAAGCAAAAGAGCTTTTGTAAAGCCCTTTGCAAGCCTTAAAGTGCTAAAATCAGCTGGTGGTGGTGGTAGTAGTAGTAGTAGTAGTAGTAGTAGTAGTAGTAGTAGTAGTAGTAGTAGTAGTAGTAGTAGTAGTAGTGGTAGTAGTAATAATAATAGTAGTAATAGTAGCAGTAGTCATCTGTAATAGTCATACCTGTTGTCTGATAGATAGTAACTGGCTTTCCCAGAGCCGGAGTCCATCTCCAAACAAGCCCTCTGGGGCAGACTGGTTTCCTGGCTACCAGGATCAAAGGAGAGGGAGGAGGGAGGCAGAGTGAAATGCTTCCTATAAGGGAAAGCCCCCACCCAGAATCATGGGAGACTCAAGTTCCTCTTTCTACCTCCCTCCCACCACAAAGGGCTCTTGGCCCGTGTGATGGGTTGTTTCAGTCCTGTCTGACCCCATTTGGGGGTTGTCTTGGCAAAGATACTGGAGTGGTTGGTCATTTCCTTCTCCCACTCATTTGACAGATGAGGAAACTGAGGCAGGCAGTATTTTCTTGGCAAAAATACTACTGTGGGGTTTGCCAATTCCTTCTCTGGCTCATTTGACAGATGAGGAAACTGAGGCAGGGAGCATTTTCTTGGCAAAGATACTACTGTGGAGTTTGCCATTTCCTTCTTTAGGACCAAGCACTGGTCACCTCCATTACTGTTGCACCCTCCCTTTTCCTCTTCCTTTCTTTTCTTTCTTTTTTTTCCCAAAAAGAGTTTAATTGAGTCTCCTCAGGGAGCTGCATCTCCATCTAATTCAGCTCTTAATTAACCCAGCACAGCCCAAAGAGGCTGCAGAACCACTCATAAATTAAATATGAAAAGCGTTATTTATCCAGGAGCAGCCGTCTAATGGCTCCAGCTCTGACGTTTATGGTTGCTAATGATGATGGATGGAGAGGGAAGAAGTCAAGGGAAGTCTCCTGCCCCTTCAGGGGAACAGGGTCTGGGTTCTCCCAGACCCCACTAGCCCTCCTCTGAAGCACAGAAGAGAAGCAACCAGGACGAATCTGGTTTGGGGGGGTCCAAAAACACAGCCCGATGGTCCCTCCAGAGGTCATCTAGTCCAGCCTCCTGCACAAGGGGAAGCTGAAAACAGAGTCTTAAAGGGAACCAGGGATTCTAAGAGGAGAAGGTGAAAAGGGAGGGCATTCCAGGCACAGGAACAGCCAAGGCAAGAGCATGGAGGAGAGAAATGGAGGTTCATGTTCGTGAAACAGAAAGGAAACCAGCTGGATGGCAGAGTGTGTAGAAGGCACTAAAGTCTAAGGCTGGAAAGGTAATCTAATGAAATGATGTCACCTCCCATGAGTTGTGACTTTATTAAATTCTTTCAAAATCCTTTTGGAGTCTGGAAAGTCAGAGGATTGGCCTTCAAATACGAGCCTTACCCTTTAGGAACCATAGGCAAGCTTCTTTCCAGGGTTGTTTCATCTTCTGTCAAACAAAGAAGCTGGAAAAGATGACCTCTGGAGGTCCCTTTAGGACAGCAAGGTAGCCCAGTGGGTAGAGCACCAGTCAGAAAATCTCATCTTCCTCCTGAGTTCAAATTGAGCCTCAGATACTTGGCTATATATTATAGATAGATAGATAGATAGATAGATAGATAGATAGATAGATAGATAGATAGATAGATAGATAGATAGATAGATAGATAGATAGACATACAATATAGATATATTGGCTGTATCACCCTGGAGAAGTCACAGAACTCAGTTTGCTTCCATTTTCTCATCTGCTAAATAAATTGGAGCAAAAAAATGGCAAACTCCAGTTCAAATCTGGCCCCAGCCACTAGCTGTGTGACCCTGAAAAAGTCACTTAACCCAGTTTGCCTCAGTTTCCTCATTTGTAAAATGAACTAGAAAAGGAAATGGCAAACCACTCTAGCATCTTTGCCAAGAAAACCCTAAATGGAGTCACAAAGAGTTGGACCCAACTCTAAAACAAATGAACTGAGATCCCTTTAAGCTCTAGACCTATGGCCTAAATATTTATATATTCCAAAGATAACTCTCGAAGTCAAGAAAGCATCTTAGTGGAAAAAGAATAAACAAATCCAACCCCTAACCTGCTAGAAATGTCATCTCTGAATGGCTGATTTTGCCCCAGGCTTGGTATCCATCCTAGTTTAGTCTATTCCATGATTAGAAGTCTGGCATTTCCATGACCACACGCCCCTTGTTTTCCTGTTTCCTTGGTTTTTCAGGGGTCCAAATTGGGTCTAGAGAATTGGAGGCCAAGTTTGGCTTAGTGGAAGGTTAAAGAAAGCTTTTCCCAGGTGGCTCTGGGGACAGGTTTAGACCTTATCTCTCCACCACTATTTTTGAAACAAAATCTTTGGTTTTCTGGAACCCAATTAGGAATTGGGCTGGAGGGAAAGAGAAAACAGATGTAGTGTTTCCCAGTCCTAATGGACCTTTGAGCTATGGAGCCAGGTCATAAATCTAGAGCCTGAAGGATTTCGGAGACCCTCTAGTCCAATAGAGGCCCACGTTGATGAAGGGACTTGCCTGAGATCTAGGAAATAGCAGGCTCTCTGACTTCAAATCCAGTGGTTTTTCCACTCCAGCTGTGGAAGGGAGTAGATAGAGATGGTAGGTAGCAATACACAGCTGGTCTCTCAGGGTGAGGATTATAATGGTGGAAGGGACCTTAGAGGCCATCCAGTCTAACTACCCCATTTTACAGATGAGAAAACTAAGGACCAGGGAGTCGAGGTGACCTGCCCAGAATAGTGTCAGGGAGTAAGTGGAAGAGTTACAATTTGAACATGAATCTTGGACTCTAAATCCAACATGGAGGCTGCCTTGGTTGGAAAGGAGAAAGGCACAGGAGAAAGAATGAGAGAAAAGACTGGATGAAGGGGAAAGTAGATGCTGGGGTACTGCCAGGCTCACTCCTTGATGTTGGGGATGGTTGGAAGACTTGGGATTCCCCTTCCTTGGCTCTCTCATTCATTTCAACAACAGCAACCAAAAAAAAATCAATATTTATTAAGTGCCTACTATATGCAGAGTCCCAAGCTAGCTGGGTGTTGGGGATACAAAGACAAAAACAATGAAGCAATGCCTGCCAGCAAGGAATTTTCCCTTGTATAGGGAAATACAATATGGTGGCTGAGAAAGAAAAGAAAGAGAATTTGAGAAGGAAAAGAACACGAATATTTAGAAAGATCAGGAAAGACTTCCTGTAGGAGGTGGTACATGATGACATGAAGGTAGATAAAGGATCTCAAAGGATGCAAGTGAAGGACAAGTATGTTCTGAGCACAGAAAAGAGCATATATAAAGGTGCAGAGGTAGGAAATCACCCACTGAATTGAGGTCATAGTGAATGGGTCATTTTGGTTGCAATAGAAACCAGGTGCCTGGAAAGGAAGTTGGGAGCTAAATTTGGGGGGAACTCCCATTAGCTCACTGAATGTCCTTGGATAAGTCACTTCCCTCTCTGAAGCCCTTGGCTTCTCATGAAAAATAATTGGATTGGATTATATGAGCTCCCAGATCTCTTCCAGTTTGGACATTCCATGGTCTAAGCTCCCTAAGGTCTAGATTTTCAGGTCCCTTCCAGGCCTGACATTCAGTGTTCTAAGGTCCCTTCTGGTCCTAACATTCCACAATCTACAGTTAATCAGTCAGTCAATTAGTGCCTCCTACTAATTAAACTGCTATGTGCCAGTCACTGTGCTAAATCCTGGGATCCAAAAAGAAAAAAAGACAGTCTGAGCCCTCAAGAAGCTTCCAGTTTAAGGGGGGAGAAAGCAAACCAACGAGTTATATACACAGGATAAATGGGAGATAGTTAACGAGGGAAAGGTACTCCAATCAGGAGGGTTGGGGAAGGCTTCCTGTAGAAGGTGGCATTTTAGCCAGGGAAGTCTGCAGGAAGAGAGGAAGAGGGAGAACATTCCAGTCCTGCCTGAGGCTGAGGAAGTCCCCTGTTTGGGGACATTAGGGATAGAAGGTCTAAAAAGCAGAGCAGAGCAGCTACCAGTCTGTGTTGGCAGAGGATGTGTCCTCCCAGAGAGAGAGGTCTCTATACCATGACCTACATTTAGGTCAAGGTGGCTGAGTGGAAGGAGGGATGCCTTTGGCATTAGAGGGCATGGGTTCAAATCCTACTTTCTAGCTATGTGACCTTGGGCAAGTCATTGACTCTCCTTTGAGCCTCAGTCTACTTATCTGTAAAATGAGAGCTGGTCTTGAAAGTTCCTTCCATCTAAGGTGCTCTTCCTCATTTCAGATTTACAGGACAGCCTCCCCTGAAAGGAATTCTAAGGAATCAGGAGAGAAGGGAGTTAGTGCTGGACAGCTTAGGGCCTCAAACCCTCCTCTGCCCCAGACACTGGCTGCCACCTTCTCCTGAAGGGTCTGGCCAGTCCCCTACAGCTCAGCAAACCACACAAGTTTTCTGGTTAAGCCCCCACCAACCCCTCATTCTGCCCAGACCTCTGGAGGCAGGGCTTGGAGGGGATCCAGGCTTAAGGGGGGTCTATCTCAAGCCAGGGTGTCTGCCAAGATGTCTGGCAAGAGCATCTAAGACCCAGCCCTGGGTGGGTGCTTTGGGGCAGCTCTGCTGAGGCCAACGAGGGCTGAGGGCGTTGAGAATTACTCCACTCTGGCGCTCAGGGGGTGGTGGAAGGGGATCAGGAAAGGAGAGGATTTCGGAGCAGCCCAAGGGGAAGCTCTCAGTGCCCCCTGGATCATGGTTCCCACACGCCCTCTCGTGGGGCGTCCCAGAATCACAGCCTGGGAATGCAGGGGAAACTTGCAAAGCCAACTTTGGGAGAGCTGCTGAGGGATCCTCGAAATCCCCTGACACAGAAACAGAAGATTCTGGCGATAACCGGGTGTCCCCTGAGCACCTCCCCTTGGAGATAAGACCTAGATTCAAATCCTACCAGGGACACTTACTAACACAGGACCAGGGGCAAGCCACTTAACTTGCATGAACCCCAGATTCCTCACCTGTTAAGTTCCCTTCTAGCTCCTGTGGCTGAAGCTGAACTCATTACCTCGCCCTTGTCCCTTCTCCCCAGCCCCAAGCCATCCATCTTGTGAACTTTCCCCTCCCAGCTGCCTTCTCTCTCTCTCTCTCTCTCTCTCTCTCTCTCTCTCTCTCTCTCTCTCTCTCTCTCCCTCCCGCTCTCTCTCTTTC